>NC_141025.1:54382500-54547500 GCF_052040795.2 Danio rerio | reverse complement strand
GTCTCCCGAAGTGTCACTACTAAGCTTGTAAGTTGTAGTCAAGGGAATCCTGACCTATAGGCTTCCTTAATAACTTCTGGCCGACAAAGGAGATTGGGGGTGGAGGAGAAGGAGAGGGAGAGAAAAAAGAAAGGAAAGAGGCATGAACGATAAAGGTAGAACCACTGAAAGAGAGAAAGGGAGAGAGAGAGAGACTCCTCCTGATAACATCAATTTAGCATGCTATTATCTAAAATGGTGGAGAAGCACACGCCTGCACAGTCTGACATAAATCTTAGAGAGCTGGGGGGACATTGAATATGCATGAGCTGAAACAGATACGACACTGCCGCCACATTAATATTCCTGTCACTGGAGGTTTTCAAACTTTCAAGTGGATGACTTGAGCGAAGCCGGTCTGGAGTCACTCTAAAACAGGGGCAAAAGAATCTGATCCATAATTAAAGATGTACAAGCCTGTGAACCTGAGCAGGAGGCAAAGCAGAGCAGAGAGAGACTCCTCACCGGTGTTTAAATCAACCAATGTGTGAACAGACTCAAGGAAGACTTTGAACACAAGTCAAATCTTGTATGATATCAAATCTGCAGACAAGTGGTTGGACAGTGCTGACAACTAATCGGAGATGGAACAAATAAACACCATCTGAACGATTCCTGTACAGTCAATGCCACCCGGGATCATGGTAACGATTCTAGGAGATTCACAAATTTGTCAGACTGGTTTAAAAGCTCACTTGACTGTTGGGACAAGTGTATTACTATTGGATTACTTATTAATGTACTGGTGCATGCACTTGTCTTAGATCCAGACCTGCTATCTTAAAATCTGCAAATCATCATACAATATGAGTGAAACGAGTTTTGATTTGATGGTAATCGTAATTACAATCCTCATATTTCAATGTTTTCAAAAGTGACAATATTTATATTGCGAAAATGATTTACTGTATATATTTCCTCGCAAAATATATCACTGTCCCTATGTGTTATTCTAGCACAATAACTAATTTTTCAAAAATAAAGTATCTTTTAAAATATTCTGTAGTATGAGATGACTTGATGAATATATATATATAAACTAATGTTCATTCATTTTCTTGTCGGCTTAGTCCCTTTATTAATCCGGGGTCGCCACAGCGGAATGAATCACCAACTTATCCAGCAAGTTGCCCTTCCAGCCGCAACCCATCTCTGGGAAACATCCAAACACACATTCACACGCACACTCATACACTACGGACAATTTAGCCTACCCAATTCACCTGTACCACATGTCTTTGGACTGTGGGGGAAACCGGAGCAGAGGTTGTCAGTTCAGTAAATTTTCACTAGTTCTCCATTGTGCTCTTTATTCTCTTTCTTAACATTATGGAACATACTCAAGACATGCGACTGTCTGTGCAAGTAATATAATGCAATTATTGGACAAATATTTCATGATTCTGAGCTTTTCACAGAAGATATATAGACCACTTTAATTACTGATTGCTATCAGGATGTGAAGAGTCTTTCAACTAATATATACTTATAGCATATATTGTATAAAAATAATGTATCAAAAATTGCCTGCTCGTAGCTACAGTATAAAGCAACATTGTCATATTTGTTGTGTGGCATCTTCCCCCTCGCTGCTCATTCTGCACTGTTCGTCTCAACGTTATAGAAAAGTTCATGTGAGGGAAATACTGAGAGTGACCCATCTAAGACAACAGCTTAATCAGTCACAGATGTGAGTTTGTTCTTTGGGTTCAGAGTGTTTTTTCTTTCTTTTTGTACGTCGTTTTTTTAGAGAGACTATAAGGAAAAGAGAACTCAAGTCTCTGGTTTCAATTTAACAGTGGCTGCATGAATGCTGAAAGTTACAATGGGAGGAAGAGCTTTCTGAAATCACGTGACATATACATCACTATGTCTGCAGCAAATCAAACGTAATCAAGACTTTGAATCAGGCATGGTGTCAATTCCATATTGGTTACACTATTATATGAGTTTTAAGTTACTCATTTGATTAAGGTCAACAAAGGAATGCAACAATAAAATAGTATGAACTTTTTTTTTTTTTTTTTTTTAATAGGCTATCAACTGCAAGTTATATGGCCAAGCGGTCAGCAGATGTGCTCAAGTACAGTAAAACTAATTTTTGGTATACACAAGGGTGATATTACATCAAATCCATTTTGAAACCTTACCTGAAAATTGTCTCAATCATTTACGGTTATATTTTTACTCTATTTTAACCTTTTAGTTTTGTTCTAATAAGAGGTATTTTTATTTTATTATTATTATTTTTTTTTTTTTACATGGGGATCAAATTGATTCTTATTGGATTGGATCTTATTGGATTCAGTGTAATTCACCAAAACTCACATTATCAATAGTGAATCAATTAGTCGGTCAGTCAAAGTTATGTAATGTACAAGCCTATACTATGTAACAAATTATGATACATATAATAAATACCCCAAACCAAAAAAAGTTAGGACAGTATGTAAAACAGAAATAAAAAAAGTCAAAAGTGATTTCTAAAATTTATTTGACTTGTATTTCATTGTACAAAATGCATCACTTTATTAAATGTGTTCTTCGTGATTTACATTTCTTTTTTCTTTTAATATAAACATGTATTGTAAATTTTGGTCCTTGTAGTTGTTTTAAAGTTGAAAAAGTAAAGCATTTACCACTTTGTGATGTTGCCATTCCAAGTGATGTTGTGAAAAGTCTTAGGTGTAGACGTGTTTTAGGTGTAATTTTGTTTCAGTCTTCCTGCAAACAAGTCATAAGGTAAACAACAGTTCGGGGTCTTCGTTGTTGCAATTTCTCCTTGAAATGCACCACACGTTCTCTATTGGAAACAGGTCGGGACTGCAGGCAGGCCAGTCAAGTACCTGTTTCCTCTTCCTCTGTAGCAGGGACTTTTGCAGATCAAATCAAATCACTTTTATTGTCACATCATCAGCAGCACTTGTGCTTTGATGAGTGAAAAGCTTAGGTGTTGGCTCCAGACAGTACAAAATACAGACAGTGCGAATGTGGTTTTGTATTGAATGTGGTTTTGTATTGTCTTCTTGAAAAACGCATGGGTGTCCCTGGAAAAGAGGTCCGCATATTGTGCTCCAACATCTTTTTGTACTTTTCAGCAATAATGGTGAAAGTTACTAAGAGCACTGTCACAACCCCAAACCATGACAGACCATGGCTTTTGGACTTGTTGCTTGTAACAGTCAGGATGATCCTTTTCTTCTGTTGTTCGGCATACATTTCTCCAAAAAATCCCTGAAATACTGATTCATCTGACCACAGTTCATGTTTCCACTGTGTGATGGTCCATCCCAGATGCCTCCAAGCCCAGCTTTTGGACACTGTTAACATAGGGCTTCCCTTTGGCTCAGATCAGTTTTAACTGGCATTTATGGATGTAACTATATATTGTGGTACTTGACAAAGGTTTTCCAAAGTAGTCCTGAGCCGTTGATGCAGTGAGGGATCAGAGATCATGGCAGTTCAGCTTAGGCTTGTGCCTTTGTCCTCTACTCATTGAAATGACTCCAGATTCCTTGAATCTTTTATTATGCACTGCTGAAGATCCTACCGCACAACACACCATGTTTGCTTTTGCAACCCGTCTTTTTTTTGCAACCGGTATGCGTGGTTAAAACCTGTGTGATGCCGTAAGTTGGTAATTCTCCTATAGAACATGTCTTTGCACATTTGGGGGAAACTGGAGCAGCCAGAGGAAACCCATGCGAACATGGGGAAATTAAATATGTAAATAAAGTTATGAATGTAAATATTTGTAATGCCAATAAGTAATTATTTGATTGTTTATTTGTTTATCAGTGTGGCTGATGTTTATACCATTTTTTTCAGTATACAATTCTGTAATCTGTTACAGGTGGACATAGGATCCAAACTAAACATATACAAATAAGAATGGCCAACACATTTTGTTACAAAATTCTGCTCTTGTAATATGCTGAACAATTGCATCTATCTGACTCACACCTGTTGGTGTCTGTGTGTGTAAACATGGCTCACAAACACTGCATGACTATGTAGCCTTATATTACGTGTAAGTGGCGTTAAACAGATGATTCACAGAGCGCAGTGAAGTTCAGAGCGGAGACTGTGGATTTGCTGAAGCGAGACGTTGCCGTTCACGGGACACTCTTGACATGATGTTTACAATGAGTCTTCCAAAGCCATATAACTGCCTCTCCAGCCTGCTCTATTCAGATCGATGGAGTTCAATCTTCCGTGGGATTACATCTACAATCCACGAGGGGGAAGGACATACTTCACCAAGACCCGAACAAGGGAACGTGTTGGAGAAACCTCTGCTGGAGCAGCAAATAAACAACGGCTCCTTAACTGATGTGTAAATGTCTGAACTTGTCGAAAAGACCTCTCTATCCAGTGTCAAAGCAGCAGCGGTGGGAGATGAGTTACCATGGTGAAACGCTGCCGGGATAGAGAGATGAGTGTCAGTAGAATTGTTAACAGACATATTTCGTAAATTGATCCAGCTCACAAAACAAAAACAGGAGAGCAGACACATAGCCTGACCTTGACCATCTCTTAAGCACAGCAACCATAAATAAATAAAATGGCCTCTTTTGACAGGAGCTGTCCATAGCTTGCGCACACACACTCACTCTCTCTTGCTCGCTCACACACTCTCTTTGTTTGTGAGTGTTTGTGAGTGTTCAGGTCATTCATCATAGCCTGCCATATCCCGCCCTTGTCTCCCCCTCAAATGTATCCATTTTGTCCCCCCTTGCTCTTGCCCTCTGTATTGCATCTCTGTAAACTCCAGAATGGACTCTTGTGGAGGTCAGAGTTTTAGAGATTGCTTTCTCTTCTTATATAGAAGGACATTGAGTGATTCACAACACTTCGGGCTATTAATAAATGCTAATAATAAACATCTTATTAAAAAAAGAAGGAAAAAACATATTGACCTTATTCTTCAAGTACCAGTGGGCACAGTCATTGGAATCCTTTAGGCTTGAGACTTCTCTTCCATTGATTTATAGATGTTTAAAAGGGGTTTGTATGCCACTTTATGTTGCAAATTGTTTTTTTTCTTATTACATTATTATATATTTTTTTGTATATATTTGTATTTTTTTGTATTATTATTATTGTATAGTCATAAACACTTGTTTGTAGAGCAAGTACTTTCAACTAAATTGGAAGCTCTAAAACAATCGCAAAAATGAGAGCACTTCTGAATTGAAGAATAAGGTGAATAAACTAGGTATGCACTTAATTTTCTGCCACTAAAATTATTGCCTGGAAATTGCTTTAGTATGGTGTGTTTAGAGAGCTTAACATGCTGGGTAACACTTATTTTGATGGTTCACTTGAGTATTAGTAGACTGTCTGCTTAATATCTGTTGATACTGCTCCTTCAACAAACATTTAACTGACTATAGGAAACTTTGCAAGTACACGTCAACTTACACTAACCCTAACCCCAACCTAACAGTCTACTTATAAACTAATGAGAGTTAGTTGACATGTAAATGCAATGTAACTATAATTCATCTAAAGTGCAACCATTATAAATCCAGCTTTATAGTATGCACAGGTCAAAAACCTCATATTTTGGTGTCCTCACTCGATTCATGATTTATATCCCCCAAAATAAATTTGAGACTAAGTACATACTTCTTAAACATCTACTGTAAGCTACAGCTGTGTTATCTGATTTGGTTTGTTTTTATGAATTTCTGTAATTTTATATACATTTAAAATATTAAAACTTGCTGACGAATGGGTTCATCTCAATGGTTTGTAAGATAACGGCAAAGTTCCTGGTGCTGCCTACAATGCCTCTGAGCCACTATAACCTTAACATCCATTAATCAAGACAAGACTCTTTATCAATTGGATATAAAGTAAGTTAATTGTCACTCACCTGTAGTGGCATTAATAGATATCAAATAATTTTGATAATCAAAAAAAAAAAAAAAAAAAAAAAAAAAAATATATATATATATATATATATATATATATATATATATATATATATATATATATATATATATATATATATATATATATATATACCTGATCTACTTGTTTTTTTTTTATTTAATTTAATTAAATTTTTTTATTTATTTATTTTTTGCAGGCTACTGGCTAAAATGAATGGTCTTGTTCGAGGTTAAAAACTGTTCTGCCCATCTACAGTATTAGAATAGATAACGTGCAAAAGAGCACATATTTTATATTTGCAGACATCCCTTCTGAGTTCAAAACAGTTTTGACTAGCATTTCAATTTGCATTATAGTAATATACATATTGCAGTAAAATGTAATCATTTTTAAAGAGAATACTGTGCATCAAGACTTGTATGCCTTAATATAATGTAAATAATGCCTCTTTGAAATATGTAGAAAAAACACATGCCACATTTACGTTATTTTAAAAATAACCCTAGTTTAATTTGAACCATGGGTACCCCTATTATTTTCAATGAAGTAATCTTGATAGAAATAATCTTTTATTGTAGAAGCATCACAACAAGAATACAAAATAATGTTAGGTTGTCAGATTTTGCTTGAAATTTTTAGTTAAAAGGATGTTGGATTTCATTGCCATTCATTTTTTTTTACGTAACATTACAACATAATGTATTAATTATACATAATTCAGAATATCGAGTGAAATCTATGTTAAGAAAAGGCAGAGAAGAGAAACAATACAGTAAGCATCCTGATCCTTGTCAAAATCCGTCTTCATTGCTTCATAAATCAAAGCTTGAGAAAACTGGACACTTTCTGACCGGGATTCATTCTTGTCAAATGCGGAAGTCACTGCATTTGTTTACATTAAACACTTAACTTACTGACTGGAGTGATGTCGCCAGGTTTCTACATGAATGAGATTGTACTTTCTTCCTCAGTGACTGATAAGGCTTGTATGATCAAATTCGGTCATTTTTAGAAATAGTGTCAATTTCACTTAATATCCAAAATCATTTAGATCTGTGTGTTCCTTCAACATAACAGTTTACTAAATGCCTTAAAGCCAATATGTATCTTTTAGGTTTTTTTTTTTTTTTTTTTTTTTAATCTTTAGGAAAGCAATGAAGACATCTGTCCCAATTGCTCATCAGCACAAATTTCTACTCAACTAATCACTTCGCAGCGGCTTAATGCATTTAAGTATGTAGACACAGTCAAGATGATCTGCTGCAGTTTAAACTAAGCATCAGAATGAGGGAGAAAGGTGATTTAAGTGACTTTAAACGTGGCATGATTGTTGGTGCTAGACAAGCTGGTCTGAGTATTTCAGAATCTGCTGATCTACTTGTTTTATTATGCTCAACCATCTCAAGTGTTTACAGAGAATAGTTTGAAAAAGAGAAAATATCCAGTGAGTCGCAGGTATGTTGGCGCAAATGTTTTGTTGATGCCAGAAGTCAGAAGATAATTCCCAGATTGGTTCCAGCTAATAAAAAGGCAACAGTAACTCAAATAACCACGCGTTACAACTGAGGTATGCAGAAGAGCATGTCTGAATGCACAACACGTCCAACTTTCACTGTTGCAGGTTTGTGCGCTGTTCCGGAGTGTCTGTTTGATCATGTGAGTTTGTTTTGTTTTTGTTGCCCACATGTATTTGTTTTGGTCACGTGTCGGCACTGGTTGGTTTATTATCGCACCTATATATATGCTACGTTTTCTGTGTTTCCTTGTCAGTTCGTTAGGTGTGCTTATGTGTTCATTTGTCTGTGCTCAGGACCGTGCGGAGTTACCACTGGACCCTGTTTTCCCGTCTGATCCCTGCTCTGGTTTTTCCTAGTCCTAGCACTGCACTTTGTTACATTTATCTTGACTGTGTCAATATATGATTATTCTATCACTTGCACTTGGATCCATCTGAACATTCTTTGTATGTGACACCAACCTTGTGGCAGATGGGCTACAGTAGTAGAAGACCACATCAGGTGTCACTCCTGTCAGCTAAAAACATGAAACTAAGCTACAATTTACACAGGCTCACCAAAATTGGACAACAGAAGATTAGAAAAACGTTGCCTGGTTTGATGAGTCTCGATTTGGTAGGGTCAGAATTTGGTGTCAACAACATGTCAACAACATGAAAACATGAATCCATCTTGCCTTGTATCAACAGTTCAGGCTGCTGGTGGTGGTATAAGGGTGTGGGTGATATTTTCTCTGCACACTTTAGGCCCATTAGAACTAATTCATCATTGTGTCAATGCCACAGCCTTTCTGAATATTGTTGCTGACCATGTTTATCCATTTATGACCACAGTGTACCCATCTTCTGATGGCTACTTCCGGCAGCATAACGCACCGTCATAAAGCATGAATACTCTCAGACTGGTTTCTTGAACATGACAATAGGTTCACTGTACTCAAATGGCCTCCGCAGTGATCAGTTCTCAATCCAATAGAGCACCTTGGTGGAATGGGACATTCGCATCATAGATGTGCAGCCGACAAATCTGCAGTAACAGCGTGATGCTAATATGTCAATATGGACCAAAATCTCAGAAGAATTTTCCAGTACCTTGTTAAATCTATGCCACAAAGGATTAAAGCAGTTCTAAGGCCAAAAGGGGGTCCAACCCTTTAAGGTATACTTAATAAAGTGGCCAGTGACTGTATATCACATTTCTCTTTTTTCAGTGTTGTCTGTCTAAGAATTACAAGAAAATGCTGCACAATATGGCATCATATCATTGTTTTATATCCCCAGCTGTGCTGTGTTTACAATAGAAACAGATATAGGACAGGAGGGAGAGCAACTATAGTATGTTACACTGCTATTGTCCAAACTAAATGTTTATTATTATTATTGTTGTTATTATTATTGTTGTTGTTATTATTATTATTATTATTATTATTATTATTATTATTATTATTATTATTTATATATTGTGTGTGTTTTTTTTTTTTTACAAATTTTATAGAGATATTGTTTACATTATATAAAGGCAAACAAGTTTTGACACCCAGGGTTCTTTTTTAAGGTAAATGCCAGAGGACTTTTTAATGTTTCAAATAAATACTACAACTGTATTAAAAAAAAAATAATAAAATATATATATATATATATATATATATATATATATATATATATATATATATATATATATATATATATATATATATATATATATATATATATATATATATATAAAGCACAAATTTAGGTGTTTACTTTAGTGAAAATGTATTATGAAAAGGTAAAAGGTATTTCTTTACAAATAATTAATATTTTTGGTCTTTTAATTTTTGTTTGTGTTGTGTATTTTCCTAAAAACATGTATGTATACACACACACACACACACACACACACACACACACACATACATACATAATATATATATATATATATATATATATATATATATATATATATATATATATATATATATATATATATATATATATATATACTATATATATATATATATATATATATATATATATATATATATATATATATATATATATATACTGTAACACTTGATGACATTTCAGCAGATATGTACTGTAAATCAAGGTAAATGTCTCATAAGTCTATTTCTGGTAATAAATAAATAAATATGTTAATAATAAAAAAACAACAACAATAATAATAACAACTTCTTTGCTTGTCTGTGATGCAAAATTAACCCTCTCTTTGATTTTTTGTTGTTTGTTTTTTCTTATTTTTTTGGAGTACATCTCTGCATCATTTTATATTTCGTACAAATGTTCTAAATATTTCAACATTTGCATAACTGCATATTTTGGCTGCCAATCGTTGATTATACAGATGCACATTTGCTCATCATGCCAACAAATCATATTAAACCTTAAAACTAAAACTGAGAGGACAGTTTAGAATAGCACTGAATAATTTTCAGTTTTCCACTGAATAGTTCATTACCACACCAAATAGACACTGATTTGAAAACAGCTGAAATACCTCCACACGACTGAAAACTCATTTGCATTCACAGAGTGGAGGTTTACTTTAGATACCGAACAGACCAAAGCAGCCATTATCAAAAGCCCCTGTCTAACCCAGCTAAAGGTGTTTTTAACCTTCTCCTGTAATAAAGGCAGCTCTTGCAGCAAGGTGCTGAGGTCAGGCCTTTAAATAGAAAGCTGAAATTTATCCTACTGTCCCGCTTGGCCTCCGAACGCTCCTTTGCTCTCATCTCGCCGTTCGTTACGTTAATTTAGCAACTCGCGGTTCTTGCCCATGTCAGCACGCTGAACTGAATGGCCAAATGTCACGGCACTACAATGGCGGGAGAGGACTTGTCAGCCACCTTGTATCACTACATGGCAGCTGCACAGGAAGATAATAGATTAATTTCATGAGTGTCAGAGCCCTACAGGACAATATTGCTTTTCTGAGCTTTTTTCCTCCCTACTATTCCTCTCAGAGGGGTGGAGGGGGTAGAGAGAGGAAAAGGGGGTGAAGTGGTTTCATTCACAGCCACTGGACAGATACGACAAGGACAAGCCATTTTGACCTAATTACTGATGAAGAAGCAGGAAATCCTCGATACGTTGACACACAAAACCTTGACGTTGTGACAGCTATCCTTTAATTGTAACCATCTTTCTTACTCCTTAATAGAAAAAAGTGGAATCTGCAGTAAATATCCAAAAGGCTTCATGAGATAAAGCCCAGATGAGAATTAAAGGGCTGATGTCTCTCTAGGAATGCGCACATAAAAGAGACGTGTCTAATACATGAAGAAAAGGCATTTACAGACCCCACAGCATCTACTTGTTAAGAAATACCAGTGCAGATTTCATCGCTCTTCACCAATGACGGTGGAATTCAAAGACGCATACATGCGTCCTGCTTCCTCTATTCATTCGTCTCAAAAGCATCAAAGCTCTGACGTCTCGATGGCATCACTACTATTGCGATGATGCAGCAGAAGTCCTTGGAATTCTTGCCCAGGCATTTCTTGGGGTGCGGAATGCGACTACGCCACATGTGTGATCTACACTTCAATAGAATCCCATCCCTTATGGGGAGCAGGAATGTGACAGACCCTGATGATTTTAAAGACTGTCAAAGGGGGGGAAAAGAAAAGAACAAAGAGACCATTGACCATTGAGTGGATTGAGATATATGAGAAAACACAGCATTATTATGTGACGACAGAGACTATCTGCTGATTCTCAAGATCACGAGCATAACCAGAATTACAGAGCTCACCGAACGCATGGCTGTCATTCTTCAACTCCCACTGCGAGATGCCACCCTGGTCAGAGCCATTTGCATGTGTGATGTCACCGCGCCGCGAAAGAGATTGGAACTGCCGGACGGTTCATTATACGTTCCAGCGATGTTCTCTGAGCGCTGCCCGGAGGCCATGTATTTATCATGGCAAGACAAAGTATTACGTGGTCTGGGTGCTAAAAGCAATGCTAATGTTTTGGGAGAGTTTCTTCACATTTCGACATTCACTTGGCGTTTAGGAAGGCAGGCGAGAATAAAGATGATTCGGCGATGTGTCAAATAACGCTCATCTGGTTAGCGTGATTCATATGACCTTCCTTGACATGTCTTCGATGGCAGATCTCTAAGGCGTTGGTGTTTGCTTCATAGTGCCGCTTTCCCATGTTTGCCTGTGAATGTTAACTAGCTGGTCAGGGTCCTGTCTTAGAAGAGCCAGAGCCTTCACGAAGGGGCACCCTGTAATTGACACAGTCAGGAGGCAACAGAAAGGGCAAAACAAAAGTCTATTCAAGGCCAAATCCTCTTATAGATTCACCCATCCCCCCTTTTAAAATGAAAAAAAGGAGGGAAAAGAAAGAATATGAAGGAGGAGAGCAAAAAAAGAGAAGTGTAAAAGGTCTGTAGAAATGGCCTACAGCCATTAAGTAATGAAGAGTGCCTGATCACTGGCTGTGGGTGAAGTTCAGTCCTTTATTATTGACGTCTGATGGTTTTTCCTGTTTACTTGCCCTTTCCACTATAAACACAGAATATGTGGTCTTTTGCGTTCCTTATTGCATGCGTAAGTCATTATAAGTTCCGGACTCAGGTCAGTCTGTTCCATCTAAAAGGAAACTAGGCTGAACTCTTGGCCCTCTTGAAATTTGTGACTTCAGACTCGCTCTTTTGCTTCGATGATAAAAATCACAAATGACATGCAGAGCTATTCTATTTCAAAATAAACCCTAAAGAGCTTTCTTAAACAAGAGCAAATGTGAAATTATCTTCATAATTGACTAGCACGGTCATTTTCATTTTCAGTCCTCGACCCACTCATGAATTCATGCTTGTCACATAATTCGCCCCCATCACCTGAAGATGTGAGGCTTGCTTGCCTGCAGCCTAGCGCAGCCGTTATTGTTCCTTAACAGCCCATAAATCCGCATGGAGATGTTTGCTAAAAGCGGAATCTGGGTCAAAGGTCACCCTTGCTATCCTTTGGCCCCCTCTCACCAGATGGCACCTCTAACTTTCCCAGGCTGTCATGCAGCAGCCAATGGCTGGCCCACCTCTACAGCTCCCGGGTGCTCTGGTTCCTTTGTGCTCGGCAGTCTAAACAAAGATTCCTCTCCTTTTCTGGCACTAGGGGATTCAACTAAGTGTAAACAGGAAGAGAAACCCAACTACAGTGCATGGTGTTTCAGAAGTTATTTTAAGACCTTATCAGGTATACAATTGAAGTCAGAATTATTGGCCGCCTTTTGAACTTGTTTTTCTTTTTTTAAATATTTCCCAAATGATGTTTAACAGAACAATGAAATTTTCACACTATGTCTGATAATATTTTTTTCTTCTGGAGAAAGTCTTATTTGGTTTATTTCGGCTAGAATAAAAGCAGTTTTAAATTTTTTAAAAACCATTTTAGGGACAAAATTATTAGCCCCATTTAAGCTATATTTTTTCAATAGTCTACAGAGCAAACCAGTGTTATACAATAACTTGCCTAATTACCGTAAACTGCCTAGGTAACCTAATTACCCCGTTAAGCCTTTAAATGTCTCTTTCAGCTGTTTAGAAGTGTCTTGAAAATTTTCTAGTCAAATATTATTTACTTTCATCATGGCAAAGATAAAATAAATCAGTTATTAGAAATTAACTATTAAAACTATTATGTTGAGAAATGTGTTGAAAAAAATATCTCTGTTAAACAGAAATTTGGGAAAAAATAAACAGGAGGCTAATAATTCATGGGGGCTAACAATTCTGACTTCAACTGTATGTATAAAAACATGTACTGTATGTATGTGAAAATTGTGAGGCATTATTTGGAATTAAAATAACCTAGTTTCTTTTTTTATTTTGCAGTAAATAAATAAGAGCTTGTTATTAACGCCTTTGAAAAATGAAGCTAAAGAAAGCACACAAAAAGCAACATTAGCCTAATTCGAATAGCATACTGCAAGCTAAATATATTTTTCAAAAACATCTGCTTAATTCTAATACTTTTAGTAGCAAAATTAGGCAATTTTATTGCAATAAAGCATTATTAATTGTGCACATTATGACTTAATCTATGCAAATCAGCATATAAATATTGATATGACTTACTCCTACTCTATGTAAATGTAAAACATTAGAGGTGTAATCTCTTTTTGAACCATGACGGTAACTGTAGATATTTCCCAAATTAATAAATGTGTGCTTATTTCAGTGGCACAGCATCCAAATAAATTAACTTAAAATATGCAATGCTCTTGCATTCACCCAAAACAACCCAGTTTGCATCTCTTTTTAAGGCTTTCTTTGTTTATTCAGCTTATTTCAGTTCTGAGATATTTAACATGTCAATTACATATGCGTTCAGTTAACAAACATAACCAATAAACACAAACATTCACAGTTATTCAATGCACAAAAGAACATGGGCTCTATTACTATGCCTGACTGTATATGTATAAGTGCTTATTGCTCACAAAACGTGATGCATCCAGTGCTAAAGAACTCAGCATAAAAGCCTACTTTCTGTAATGTGGTATTTTCGCCTTATGATTAACTCACTTGCAAAGCAGCTTTTCCCATGCTAATGCCAAGACAGACTGTTTTACATTTCTAATTTGTCATTTCAATAGGAGGGGTAATAGCTTGAATTGCCTACTCTAGGCTAAGCTCCTTACGCTCATGCGTTTTGAAGATTTTCTAAGACTGAACTTAACAGCCCAGGTAAGGTAGTCCACTCTTCATGCAATGTAAACAAAGGATGCAAAGTCCGCAGGTCTTCGAAAGCTCTGCTCAGCAAGAGGCCAGCCTTTTCATTCAGGTTTAGGCAGGATTCTTCTAGACGAATGCACTTGAGGGAGATGGCTAAAGAGAAAATGGAACGATTGCAGTCTGGTTTCCTACAGGTTTGTGATCCCAGAGCTGCAGTCCTGAGGTGAAATACTGATTTGTGAACTTGTCAGGGGGAGTGGGGATGGCTGAACAGCGACGAAGGCTAAGTGTGTCACAGCGGCTGTGCGGGGCCATGGTGCTCGGCAGGACGGCCCACTCTCCTGTTTGCGCCAGAACCTCACTCCTGAAACCAGGGCAAGCCTCTAGTGAACAACAAAAAAAGAAGCTATCATGAGAAGGATAGAGGAAAGTGAAAGAGTGGATGGGAAAAATACAAATGACAGGGAACTGAAAATGCAAGCTTAAACTGTCTTGTCATTGTCTGGTCTAGTTGAATCTTGTCATTTTTTTAACAATAATGTGATAAATGGAATTCCATCATTCAATCATCTTTGACTTCCAAACCAGATTGAGATTGTTCCTGTTGTTCTGTAGAACACAAAAGAAGATATTAGAATGGAAACCTGAAACTATTGACATCAATAGAAGGCAAAAAAAAAAAAAAAAAAAAAAAAAAAAAAAAAAAAAATATATATATATATATATATATATATATATATATATATATATATATATATATATATATATATATATATGGATGTCAAATGTTGCAGGTTTCCAACATTCTTCATAATATGTGATTACCACAATCCCAGTCTTATGTTTTGCAAGTACATTTTATTTCCAGTAGCCAAAAATTGCATTCATTTGTTCATTTTCCTTTAACGTAGTCCTTTTGTTGTTTAGGGGTCGCTACAACAGAATGAACTGCCAAATAATTCAGCATATGTTTTACAGAGTGAATGCCCTTCCAACTGCAACCCAGTACTTGGAAACATCCATGCACTCTCATATGAACACTCATACATTACGGCCAATTTAGTTTATTCAATTCACATATACTGCATGTGTTTGCATTGTGGGGGAAACCAACGTGAACACTGGGAGAACATGACCCAGCCAGGACCCAAACCAGTGACCTTCTTGCCCAAAAAATGCATTGTATGGGTCTTTTATGATAAAAAAAAACAAACAAAAAAAAAAAAACATTTGGATAATAAGCAACTATCATATTCCATGAAGATATTTTGTAAATTTCCCACCATACATATATCAATACTTATTTTTGGATTAGAACTGCATATGTGTTGCTAAGTATACGTAATTTGTATAGCCTTAAAGACTTTTTTTCTCACTATTTTTATTTTTAAAAAAATGTAAACCATTAGATTCCAGATTTTGAAATAGATGTTTAACAATAATACATCAATGGAAAGATCATATGTTCATCTTTCATGTGATGTAAATCTCCAAAAAAACTGACCCTTTATTACTGGTCATGTGGTCCAAGGTCATGAACGTATATTACGGGTTCAACAGAATAACAACAACTGATTTGGAATAAGTCAAGGGCGGGAAAAATAATGGCAGAATTGTTTTCTATCCCTTTACTATCCCTTTAATTGTGGATGAAAGAAAAACAAATGTATAGGCTTGACTGCAGCAAAACTGCAAAATGGCAAGTCTATGATGACAAAAGCAGCATTTCATAGACCACAACCAAAAGATTCCAGATGGCTTTGTTTCATAACTCGGTGACCTGCTGACATTCAATTGATGTGCTTGAAGAATTTGATGGCTCATAATCTGAAAACATTCTGCAAGCGCACACACATACATTTAACTGCTTACCTAGCATTAGCTTTTGTTCAGTTCATTTCTGCACACATGCAGTGTTGAGTTTTCATGTCAAACCCTGCTTTTTGACACTATAGCTAATAAAATAAATAAATAAATAAATACATAGAACATGAAGAATATGTCGATAAAGTCATCTCCATTGGGTGTGAGGGGGCAAAGAGTCTTCAATAAAATCCTAAACTTAAAACTAAATCACTAAAAATTCCATCTTTCCATTGCATCTAAACACTCTTCCACCACTGGGTAAAAGGCATTGCTTAAAGCAGTCCAACTCATTTTGGCATTGGGCAAATGTTTGGAAAAATTTTCAACTAAGACAGTGACATTGAGTTTTCCTCAGATCTAGGCAGCATAAACAAGCATTGGTATTTTCTCAGTTCTGGCAAAAGCCCTACCGAGAGAAAAAGAGTTCTTTGATCGAGAGCAGTAAAATAAAGACATCAGAATTTGTGATTGATGAGTTTTGTTGGCAGAGGGGGGAAAATCTGAGGGTCAGACCCTGAGATGTAGCTTGAAGGTTTAAACAGAGCCGGCCTTGCTGATTTGTAAAATTTATTCTGAAGTCTTAAGGCCAAGGTTGTAGACACATACTCTAAACAGAGCTCTGATATCAACTCAACACCACATCACGCTAGCATATTCCCCAGATTCAAAACAAATAAACCAACGGAGACATTGCAAGTAGGTTTTTTGGTACTATATGTACCGTATATAAACACTTGGGATGTGTTGAGGTTTGATGTTGAAGAATTAGAAGACCACAGAATTTAATCAATATCTTGGCCATGGAAGTGAGACATGCTGCCAAGTAAATTGGCACACACAATGTGTCTTATTCAGGCAGTAGAGAGAGAGAGAGAGAGAGAGAGAGAGAGAGAGAGAGAGAGGAGACAAATTGTCCTTTTTAGGAGGTGTGCTTTGACCCCTGGGGACTGTCCACAGCTAGCTAACAGTTCAATGAAAAACCACAGAGGGGCGCACTGTAAAAACTCAGTACATGTTTTTACACATCATTTTCTTATTCCTTCTTGTCTTTAAAATAACCTTATAATGTACTGAGAATCATTTGTAATAAAAGGTAATAATGTAATGCAGTTATGATGAATTTATTAGTGATTGCATATTTGTAAGGATGAAATAAAATTTTTTTGTACATTTTTAGTACATCTAGTACATATTTAGAACATATAGCACACATTGGCTTCATATGTCATATCAGATGACTCTAATTAAATTGTAGTACTTGCTTCAATAGTATTTGTGTTATGATCGCCAGGAGTCTAGTGGCTGCAGATCGCTAAAAGACTACAAATCAACCATTTACGGACCAAAATTACCAGTCATGCACCGCACACACACACAACTGGTTCTTAATCCTGACTGATTACGCTCTCACAGCCGGAGGATCATTATGAACTGATTACATGGACTTTAAATACAGCGTGTACACACACACTTTATTGCTGAGACTTGTTGAACTGTACAGTGAACATTACAATGTGGTTCCTGGGGGGGTACAGATAGGGGTGGGGTTAGATGTGCATTAATGGCCCATTTCCACTGAGTGGTACGTATGGTACGGTATGGGTAACCTTTAACAGGCTTGCATTTCCATTGATAAAAGGGCACCAACAGCACTTTTTTGGTGGGTGTGGTGTAAGTTTCGTTCAAAATAATTTTCGCTCAAAGTAAAGCTGTAAGAGTCGCTCGCATATGATAAAAGAGACACTTCTCACAAATCAGATGCTTTAAACACACAAATACTTGTGTATAAATATTAATCACAAACCTTTCTATGTACATGATTTGATTTTAACTACAGATCAATGATCAACATCTGCAATTATATGAAATAAATTAATAAAAGTACAACATATATGAACACATACAGACCCTTACAGTCTCCGGTATGTTACCAATTACAAATAAACTACACACAGCATACATTCAGTCCTTATTTGGGTTCAAAAACAACACGTAACATATAGCCCACAGTTTGTGCAAACCTCTGATCTGTATATTTAATCTTCACCAGCACATGTAACCTCTGTTAGGAAGTAATTCCATCACTCCGAGTTCATAATAGTCCAAAAGGTGATGACAATATTTAGACATGGCAGCTTGTTTATAATTTAGGTTGCTAAAATAATTATTTGCTCCTTTGTGTTTTCAGGCTTCTCTTTTGTTTTATTATCATCACTCTTACGTTTGTCCATTTCTTAAAGGATCGAGTGTCAGAAGCACTTCAATCATGCACACGTTATTATCATGAGCTCAAGAAGTTTGCTATTTTAAATGTACTGTAGATGCGCGGCAAGCGACAAAGTGAAACCACTCACGCTTTGGATGGCCTATGGTGCGCAAGATAGATTCTGCTCTTCTTCTTGGCTTTGTGGCTGTACACACAAGACAGCGACAAGGTTTGTTTGAGCCGGATTGACCACGGCTCATTATTATGTGTATATATTAGAGATGTAACGGTATCAGAATTTCACGGTACGGTAATACCTTGGTATGAATGTCACGGTACGGTATTTATTGAATCATTTACAGGAAAAACAAAACTTATGAAAATACTCCAAGAAAGTGCCAAAAGTGTCAATGACATAAAAATTAGCCATCTATCTGTAAGCTTTGAAACAAGAACTTCAATTTCGATAACAAAAAATTATTAAACCATGTAAAAAAATAAAGTTTCAATTTAGTATTGTTGAAAACTCATCACATTCAATACTTAATCACTCACTTACTCACTTAGATAGAGATGGGTTTTAAGGAAAATTACCATATAACTATAATCTGGTAAAAGCTGGTATCTCTGGGTATTTACAATGTCCCCTGCAACAGAAAAAACCTCTCATTTGGGACTGAGGTTTCTAGGACAGAGATATGACTTGGTTTACAGCAGTGGGTAACGTTGTGCATTGTCTTTCCCCCACTTGAGAGGGCAAGCCATAAGTGAGATGGAGGTCTCTTTGCAGTACTAGTCAATGTCTGTATCAATCCGAACAGTGTGCTATGTTTCTGCAGTCCCCATGACTGTTATTAGTCGTATTCCCCAACTTGCAGACACGTGCACACATAGGGCTCAACCTGTGCAGTGCATATGCCCTTTTTAGTCTTGGATAGAAAATGCCCTTCCAAAATGATCAAAAGTGCCCCCGCGACGCGACACACCCTCCGTCCCGCCCTTCAGTAGGCGCGCGACAACACCACTCTTGAGTATGCGCACTCAACCCCCCCTCCCCGCTTAACAGTACGCGCGCGACAACACAGCTGATCAGAACGCGCGCGACAACACCGCTATTCAGTACGCGCGCGGCGACAACACTCGCTTTAGGTTTCGATCATTTCCAGCTCTTTTTCATCCCCGCTACTTGAAGCACACTCCATTTCCGTATTACTGGATCTGTAGCGACAACAGACCACAAAGGATGATGGCCACGCCTGGGCTGATGGGAATTGTAGTTTCCGCTACCTCCCGTTCGCTTCATTCGCCTGAGCAAGTTTTCTCAGAAGACCTATAGTTTTACCGAGTCATGCAACTAAGGTAATATCGAAAAAAAAAAATTGTTTATGTACCTTTTTACAGAGGAAATGGCCATAAAAGCATATCGAACCGAACTGTACCATACCACTCAGTGGAAACAGGCCAAAAAATGCATTGCATGCAGCTCAGCTTGCAACTGCACTGAGTGTGTATCCAAACCTTTTTCAGTATCTCAGTCAAATCATGCGCATCTTTAAACCATAAAATGAGAATTAGCTAATTAAAACATTTACCTCGACAGCTTTTTAAATGCCATTTACTTTTTAAATACACAAGTGTGCTTTTTGAATACACAAGCGTATTGAAAGTGAAGTGTATTACTATTTAAGTGAACACTTGAACTGAGTTTTGTTATTATTAAATTATCTGCAAGTACATTTTTAAACTTACAATTAGGATTTGAAGTATGCTACAAGTGCATATTAAATACAGTGTACACTCACAAGAGAAGCTAGTTGTCAAAGCATTTGGATTGTGAGCTAAGTACAAAATAGCTCTAGACTATAAAACAATTCTTCTACAGTGTTGAATTAGTTTAAACACCTCCAGCTTATTGAGCTTACACAGTATATGTAGCTTCAAGAGAGGTGAATTGACAGTGCAGATTGGAGCCGATTTTTGATGTTCCTACAAGAAAAAGAGCACATCATATTTCTAATGTAAAAAATGTATATGTGTCAAATATAATCAGTTACAGATAATTTAACATATATTAATGGTCAACAAAACAGAATTCTGTTAGGCAGCACTTTTTTCTACCTGAGCAACTGCATTTGTGTTGCTGAATCGTGCCATTATATTGCTTTTTGTCATATCCTAATTATCATTTGGATACCAACGTTAGTCAAGTAATATTTTGATTTACAGTGTAAAGTGGGTTTTCAGAGGAAGGTAATTCATCTTTGGTGCAAAAAATAATAATAATAATAATACTAAAATCGCGACAGACACATAAGGGTGGAGAAAGATGTAAACAGAAAGAGAAAGAAATCCTAAGCCACTCTTAGGCCGTGGGTAGAGTGCTGTGTGAAAAGGGCTTCAGCCTTTGGCTCTCTGTGCATTTTAACACACCATAAATCATTTTCCTAGCCGTCCCATGTATTCCGTGAATGATATATTTTATTTACACTACAGAGGAAAACACACATGGTCGTTATTAATCATCTCCCACCTTTAATAATGATTCAACTTCCACTCATTCATCACACAACTTCTAAGCTGGGCTTAACGCAAGAATAAAAAAAAGAGAGAGAAAGAGACAGATGAAAGAAAACAAACAGTGCTGGCTAACAAGCCAGCTTTTTTGGAGGTTAAGGAACAAAGGGACTAATAGCACCATTTTCCTATTGTGAATACAATGACAATAAAATATAGTCAGTTTATCGTGTGCCTCTAGGTTTTTTTGCGTGGATTAAATATCTGTATGAGATTGTGACAACGGAATCTCCCAAACCTCACTTATGATTTTATTGCTTTGTTAAAAAGCAAAGATCCGGTCATGTCAATTTGTTTTGCTTCAAAATTACTTGTAATGATGAGATACAAGCACAAACACACATTTATGCCACAGAAGGCTATTGGGCTCTATCATACACCCACAACAATAAGACGCAAGATGTGTATGGCGCGGTTTGTTGATATTTTCAGATCAGCGCAACTTTAATTTTCTCGTTTTGTGCCATGTTGTTTAAATAGCAAATTCTGAGAGGTTTAGTTATGCGCCTAAGTGAGTTTAAATGCTTACACAATACTTAAACTCACACACAGGATTTACGGCAATACACAAATATCTTGACATATGAAAAAATAAAAATAAATAAACATATAATAAATAATTAAAATGTTACAAAAGTTATTATTTACTACATAAATATAATAACCACTACACACCATGTCAGTGGGCTTTTTCAGTTTATTCATGACAATTTGCATTTGTATAATGTTATTTCTTATTAGCAGTATCATTTATTATATGTATTTATTTGTTTATTTATTTATTTGTTTATATGATTTATTATATGCATATTTATTTGATAATATTTGTTTTGTTTAAAACCAGTTTAAATTTGTCCACCTGTCATGTTTTGAAGATGTATGCATTGCCATATGGAGCACAGGAACAGGAGATGTGATGTAACTCTTTGACCATGCTTCGTTATTATTGTTCATTTATTAGTTTGCTGGAAATTAGAACTGAATTTTTTCAGCGAAGTATAAGACCGTTTTCTTATCCACTAAAGTAAAGGAGTAAAGAGTAAAAGTAAAAAAAAAAGTAAAGAGGCCAAATAAAGGAGAATATTTTTTTTATTAATATATTTGCTTACTGCAGATGTTCTGTTTAATTTTTTTCTCGCTAGTAAAAACATTCCGTTTTTTTTCCACCTTACAAAGTCTATATAAATAGAAAATACACCATGGTGCAAATCAACTGACTCTTAAAGGGAATGGGAGATTAGACGGATTGGTTTAATGCAAGTTATGCTCAAAACACACCCATAACTCATTAAGAAAATAAGTACAACCATGTTAGACCATGCGTCTGAGTGAAAAGCTTATTTTTCTGTCCTTAAAATAGCAAAAGTGGATTCAGACATGCCCTTAATGCTTTTAAACCATGCACTTTAGACTTTGTGCCAAGATTGTTAAAATGGAGTCCTTAGTGTCAAAACTGATCAAATGTGAAATAGTGTTTTCCCTCACAACACGCAAGCTATGGTATTAACCATATATTTGTTTGCTCATTTTAGAATATTGCATAAGTTTAATCGAAACACCAAGATGAACATACATTTTGAAAATGAAAGTAAAAATTAATTCACAAAAAAATAAAATAAAAATAAAATAAAATGCTGTCTTTATTGGCTGCTCTACCAAAGGGTGATCTTATGCCTCTATGTTTTCATCTTCTGAGGCACAAGTAATTCATTATATTGAAAAAAAAAAAAAAAAAAAAAAAAAGAGCCAACAGTGGCTTCTCATATACAGCAGTAAATTCCATTTCTCTTTTTGATATTTGCACCAGCTTATCAGAAAGAAATGATTTTGTTCTATTTGACTAATTGGATGGAGACAGTGCTTTATTGGCAAATGTTTTATGCAATATTCCAGTTCTGAGCGAAAATCTATTAGGCATTTTTTGATGGAAACATAGCTTGAGACATAACATAGCTTGTTGAAGTTCTTTGCAGGATCTTAGTCTAAAATTGACAGCATATTCGGCTTGATCTCATGAATAAACATAACTATTTTCCGTACTGTCTAAAAAGTGGCCAATTTGTCCGAAATAAAATAACTTTGTTACTTACCCTTTCTTCAAAGGAGGTGTGCTTCTAAACCCCACCCCTCATAGGTAGATGAACAGACCCTTCTAAAATGTATGAATGAGATCTTACAAATTAATAAAAAATGACTACTCAATTAAAAGGTTTTGAATTGCCATAAGAATGTGTTGGTATGTCAGATAAAGCCCTCCCCTGCACAATAATAATAATAATAATAATAATAATAATAATAATAATAATAATAATAATAATAATAATAATAATAATTCCTTATATTTATATAGCGCTTATCCTCATAGGGAATATCCTCATCTACTACCAGTTTGCAGCATCCACATGAATGACGCGATGACAGCAAGACTGCACACCACACATCGGCTGATTGGTGGAGAAAAGACAGAGTGATGAAGCCAATTATAATATGAGAATGATCAGGAGGTCATGATGAACAGGGGCAAGTGGGCAAATTTTTAAAAATTTATTTGTTAAATCACTACTCTTTTTTTAAAGGAAATCCTGTGTTTTTAATGCGTCAGGACCTTGGTTTAAAGCCTCATCTGAAAGACGGCATTTACTGAGCAGTATGGAGTCCCCATCAATATACTGGGGCATTAGGATCCACACAAGCAGCAGGTTGACCGCCCCCTGCTGTTCTTACTAACACCACTTATGGCAGCAATCTAGCTTTCCCATGTGGTCTCCCACCCAGGTACTAGCTGGGGGCAGCCCTGCTTAGCTTCAGTGGGCGACTATGTGAGAGTTGCTAGCTCCTGCATGTATTTTGGTCAGCATTGATTTCTCCTGTTATTAGAGATTTAACCACATATCTGTCTTACTGCAAATACTGTAAATGATACCTAACAGTACAATCAGGATAGTCTCCAAATCACACAGTGCACACTTGAAGCTTGAAAGCAAGAGGGGCAAAAGGTTGAAGAATGAACACAATTTGTACTTTTAAACTTACAGTTCAAGTTTCAAGTTTTAGTAAAGACTTACTGCAGACTTAGGCCCTGTTTACACTAAGATATTTTCTCTTTAAAACACTTAAGTTTTGCTACGGTTAAGCCTTCCATTCACACTACCCTGAAGTTTTCGAGCTCTGAAAACTGAGCTTTTTGAAAACGCTGAAGAGGCTGTTTTCATTTTAAAACGCTGCTGCTCTGTCTCAGTGTGGATGGGGGGAAATGGAAGCATCTGCAAACGGAGGCATGGCTGCAAACATTCACCTATGATTGAGGCTTTTTCCTCAATATGAAGTTCGCAAAGTTCAGTCTTGCATCATTTCTTTAATTTCAGACTTTGCAAGTTTAATGAAAAACAAACTCCCGAGGACACTTCGGGTTAAAACAATGTACCTACAAAGTCATTCACATGACTCTGGCTACATTGTTTCACCATCCTAACAATAAAATGAAAACATGATATGAGGAACTGCTTGTTTTCATTTTGATATTAACAGAGACTTTAAATGTTGAGGCATCATGTCGCTTCAAATTTATATGACTGTCATCTTCACAGCATGCATATTTATAATAAAACAAAGCCTATAACATAACTGCCGCCATTAATTTTCTTCAAAAATATGAAACACACCCTGTCTGCTTTGCTGAATATCAGTTTTAAAAATCAATAATGGCCATTTTAAAGGTATAACATACAATAAGTTTAACAATAAGCACTCAGTCAAATGTGCAGAGTAGGTGTATGTGGTTACATAAATTATTATATTAACTTATCTTTGCACTCGGCCAAAACACGTTACCTTAGAACAAGTAATAGATTCAAAAGACCATTAGATAAAGACAAGATAAATTAAATATCAAGTTTTACAACTATATTGAGATGAAAATCCAGGGGAGGATCCCTGGTGAATTCTTGTCCAACCTGTGCTACTCTCACTTGCTGACTGCCTTGAGCTCCGACATGTACATATGCTGCAGCGCATTCCAGAGTGTATGTGTGGTCACATGATGTGCATTTTCAGCTGTATAGTGTAGATGGAGATCTTTTCAGAAATGCTAGGAGAAACAGAGTGTGGTTGTGGATCTTTTCAATCTAAAACGCTTTTTTAAAACTAAAACTTATTAATATAAACAAGGTTTTACTGGGAATGGCATGAAGAAAACAATAGCTGCATCACAAATGGCAGACAATGCTATGCACTTATGCACTATATACTTATACAGCTACACATTCAAAACAATAGTATATGTATATAGTGTCGTCCCAAATGGAACACTAATGTTTTTTTTACTAAGTGGAAATTCCAATTGTTTCCCTGATGACGTTTGATAGTTGCCAAATTATTGAAATAAATGACCAAAGTACCAAATAATACCTGCCTGAATATAACCGCATTCACCATCAGGAGGCGCTTTAATCACTCGTAAGTGAATTTTGCTTTCATCATCCAAAATTAAGCTATCTAATAGCTCTGCCCCTTTCACTATCTGAGCAAAACTGCAGTAGTTCAGTGTGTAAAGTTCTCGTAAAGCACTTGATTTTACTGGTTAATTGAGTGTATCATCCGGGTAATTAATGTGCACTTATTGTTTTTTTCAGTGTGAACGCACTACATAATTTATGATGGCATAAAATAGTGCATATGTATTCAATTTGGGACACACCTAATTACTGAATGTCTAATTGTTTCAAAAAGGAATGATGTAGCCCATAATTAAAATAAATAAATAAATAAATAAATAGATAGATAGATAGATAGATAGATAGATAGATAGATAGATAGATAGATAGGTAGGTAGGTAGGTAGGTAGGTAGGTAGGTAGGTAGGTAGGTAGGTAGGTAGGTAGGTAGGTAGGTAGGTAGGTAGGTAGGTAGGTAGGTAGATAGATAGATAGATAGATAGATAGATAGATAGATAGATAGATAGATAGATAGATAGATAGATAGATAGATAGATAGATAGATAGATAGATACATACATACATACATACATACATACATACATACATACATACATACATTTCCGACCCTTAAGTCATGCCTGGACATGAGGGCATGACTGCAATTCACCTTTATTGCTCAAGGTGGTAATGTCTGATAAACGATGATGATGTGAAGCTTCACTTAAAATGAAAACAAAAAAAATATTAACACAAAACTGCAGGTCAATAACTAAATCCAATCTTGCTATCACTAAAGCTATTCCTTTATCAGACCTGGCTGGAACTCTCTTTACCCCTGTGTTGAAGTCATTTCCTTATAAAGCATTGCGTTTGAGTGAATACATTTCGAATCATTTTAATAAACATTTGAACCATTTCATAGATTAGCTTAAAAGCTAATGGATACAGTGAAGCTAGCAAGTGAAGTCAATGGTTTATTCAAAAGGTGTTTGACTCTAATCCAGACGGTCACAATTATCAAAATAGTTCTTTGAAAGGCAGTGATTTGAAACCACCAGGAGGCCAGAGAAATAAAGACAATCAAACAGATCAGCGCTAACAGCTTGCGCTCCTCCCTTCCTCCTTCCAGAAGCATTCTCCCACGAAATAAACCTGCGTTACAACAGATTGATTTAAATGTCTGTATGTTTTCCAGCACCTCTGTGGCAGACTCAACAAAAGAGATGAGTTTACAACACCACCCCTTACATCCGAGTAATTTATGGCACGCCATGCGCTCAGCAAAGTGCAGCAAAAGGCACCTGGCTCAAAGCATAAAAGAGCACATAGCACCAGAAAGAGAAGGATTTACCTTGCAAAATAAAGTGGGAAGTAATTGAAACAGTGCAGAAGTGAGCTTTTGATTATGTTGTGGATGCACTCCGTCATGTCATAATGGCTCTTGTCCCCTGAACCGCAAAACCATGTATGCTTAATGAAGCAAAAACAGCTCCACGTGAAACAGCTATCTCCATCTTTTGAAGGCAATATTGCTATCATAAAGCATGCTCGGAGTAATAGAAATAAGATTTACACAGGTCCGGCTAATGCATGCTAAGGAGGTTAACTGCTGTGTTTCTTGACAACCCAAAAGGCGGCTCCATCTAATAAGGGTGGCAGCGCCTTTATGGTCTCTCTCTTAGGATGACTGCTTTTCACTGGCAGTGCCAAAAAGCATTGTTTATAAGGCAGCGTGTTGCATATGCAATAAAACAGCTTAAAAAACAAAGCCATTGCCCTTATGCACACAATAAATAGAGTGAATATCGCTTGTGCTGTTTAAACGAGACTGCATAATTCAGCGTTTACAAGCACTGTTGCTAAGGCTGATAGTGTGATTATCACTCATATCAGTTTAACCCTATTAACACAATGCTCTGTTAAATAATATGTTGCACTAGAAGCTGCTATTTTATATGCTGACATATTAAAATGACTGACTTGCAAACTGTTTTGCCACAGATATGCAGTATATATGCACATATGCAATAGTAATGATGCAGTGGGTAATGAGATTCTCCAACACCATACGAGATAAGCAGATAAGCAGCCGAGAAATATTAGTGTACAGTTGAAATAATATTGTACATTCAATACAAGTGTATTCCAGTGAACAGAACCTCTTTTTCCTTTTTAATGATAAAAACAACAGCAATAATAATAACCTAAAAAAAATACGAATCTTCAATGAAAGCCAGTATAATCATTAAATATTATTTCAATGCAAAATTGTGTACAACATGCATGTTAACATAATTTAGGGGTGGTAAACGACACTGCAAGGCTTTTCTGACCAAAGTCATGCCAAATTATATAATTTATTGCCTAAAACACTTTATTTATTTATCCCCTAATAATGCATAATAAACTTATTGTTGTTTTATTTTAATTTTTAGTCTGTATATACGAATATTTGACTGCCTTAAAGCCAACCAAAAAAATTATATATATATATATATATATATATATATATATATATATATATATATATATATATATATATATATATATGTGTGTGTGTGTGTGTGTGTGTGTGTGTGTGTGTGTGTGTGTGTATGTGTGTGTATACAACCGTTTTGTCTGATTCTCGAATCTGATTGGCTGTGCGATATTCTGCTAAAACAGTACTCATACAACCTCCTCACCCCTCTGTATTACTTTGAGTGACAGCAGATCAATAAACTCACTACAGTGTAGACCAATGTACTTTTAAGGCTTTTTAGGCAATAATGTACTTGTTTAGATAGCAACTATGCAGTTTATTTATAAGAATAGTGCCTATTTTAAATATTTATAATATCAGAGATACAACACACTGGCATCCAACAGCCTGTTTTACTGAGCAGAGCAAAAACAGTTGATGTTGTCCATCCACAAGATGGGTACAGATACCGCACAATAAGCTTTTAAGTAAAAACATATGCGTAATTTTAAACTACAGCTGATAGAACCATCATAAAGTGGTAAGTGACATTGTAAGTCATTCTCTCTTCTTTGCATGTAGTAGTGCTGTGTTTATACCATAGTAATCTGGTAGTGTTTGCTTTGCTTTGGCATTTCAGGCTTAATTATTGTGATATCCTGATTGCAACACAGAAATAGTGGGGAATCTCTGTAGACTGATGACATTTCATGTCGTTCAGCATTAAAATCTAAAAACGTGAGCAAAGTCACCTATTTTGTCATGACTTTAGATATTACACTAGAAAGTCATTTAAATATAGCTTTAATGTGACATTTGTAAAGTAGCAATCGTTTCTGCTGTTGTGAATGAATGAATGACGGAGGACAGTAGTTTCTCATACAAAACAATTTTTAGACACTCTGTGTTTGAATTTCTTTTTCATCTACAACATTATGCCGTCGGACTGTTATTTAAATGCAATTTCACAGTAGTAGCAGTGATATGGCTGTATATTGTCACTAGTGTGATACCAAGGCTCTCTGCCTGACTGTGCTTTCCCCTCAGTCCAAAGACATGCGCTATAGGTAAATTGAATGAGCTAAAACAGCCATAGTGTATACGTTTGGGTAAATGCAAAAGTGTACGGGTGTTTCCCAATGCTAGTTTGCCTTTTTTCATCTGAGAAATATCGCTAAATTACGAAGCATGCTGTCCATCTCAGATGCTGAAAAGCTAGTCCATGCTTTTATGACTTCTAGGCTGGATGTAATGCTCTATTTGCTGGCTGCCCAGCATCCTCTATTGACAAACTTCAATTAGTACAAAATGCAGCAGCCAGAGTTCTTACCAGGTCTAGAAAATATAATCATATCACCCCAATTTTATCCTGCTTACACTGGCTGCCTGTTAAGTTTTGTATTGAATTTAAAATATTACTTCTCACATATAAAGCTCTAAATAATCTAGCTCCTGAATATCTAACCAACCTTCTGTCTCGCTACAATCCAGCTCGCTCTTTAAGATCTCAAAACTCAGGGCTTCTGGTAGTACCTAGAATAGCAAAGTCGAGTAAGGGAGGTAGAGCCTTCTCCTTTATAGCTCCTAAACTCTGGAATTGCCTACCTGATAACATCCGAGGCTCAGACACACTCTCTCAGTTCAAAACTAGAATAAAGACCTATCTGTTTAGTAAAGCATACACTCAATGCATCACTTAACGGGTTTCCACACAAGTTTCTACATCTTGTTTATACACTTATGAACAGCAGCTACGCTAATTATTCTCTTTATTCTCCATTTCCACCTGGGGATACTTATCCCGAGGTCCTCAGACTATACGGAGTAACTGATTGGACCCAGGACCAGTGACGAGACGATCCCAAGGTGTCCATATCCGGGACCATGCCGTATCCTAAGCTGCTGCTGCTGCTCTGTTGGTCATGGGGGAGTAGAGAGCATGAGACTGATTCCAGTGACGCTCCAGGGACAGACGAGTCTTCGCTGAGGCCAGCTTCCAGCCTCCACTGCTGAGACTGCAGCTCTGCACAAGACTTTTGGCCAGCGGAGAAATTAAAATGGTCGTGCCGAACTGAGTCTGGTTCTCTCAAGGTTTTTTTTCTTCACTCTCCTATCGGTGAAGTTTTTTTTCCCTCCGCTGTCGCCACTGGCTTGCATGGTTCAGGATCTGAAAAGCTACTCATCGATGAATTTGCTCTTCAGTGTTTGGATTCTCAGTAATGATTTCAAACCACACTGAACAGAGCAAAACTGAACTGAACTTAAACACTAAAAACTGAACTACCCTGATCCTGTTACTATGACCATTTATGTGAAGCTGCTTTGACACAATCTACATTGTAAAAGCGCTATACATATAAAGCTGAATTGAATTGAATTGAATAGGATGCAGCTGAAAACACTGCGTAAAACAAATGCTGGATAAGCTGGCGGTTCATTCCACTGTGGTGACCCCTGATTAATAGAATGACTAAGCCGTAAAGAAAATTATATATATATATATATATATATATATATATATATATATATATATATATATATATATATATATATATATATATATATATTTATATGGTTGCATGCCTTCTGTAAATCAACACTAACAAAGTTAAGTTTACTTCTATTTCTATAGAACTTTACACATATTGCTCATAACAATTAGGTTTACCAAGCTGTATCAAACGTATGAAACACACTCCTTTATGTAAATCAACATTAAATCACATCATTCCATTGACTGATTATATTCGGGCTTGTTGCATGTTGCTGAATTCCCTTAATGAAATAACCTACCCTCCTTGAAACAGAACATTGACCACTAAACAACAGAATAAGTTATTATCTTATCCTAAAGATGCGTAACGCATCTACCTCATAATTTTACTCTGTGAGTATTTCAAACCACTTCTCATCTTATCCCTTAACATTTAGCCTTGCTATTCACAGCAATCACATTCCACCAAAATGTCCCGTAGTCCTGATAAATAACAAATTAACATGATTTTCCCCTCCTTTCCCACTTTTGCCTTCACAAATTTGCTCTCTCCCCTATTTGTGCAGATGATGTATTGAAATCCATGAGCTTATAATCCTATTAATACAGCTCTTGTCCATGTTACATTTATTTTCCTCCTAATCTCCTGCTCCGGCCTCCCCTCTCTCTGTCTTTCTTTCTCTCCTCTTGTCCCTTGGCTGACCCCGGCCCACATACTCTCTGAGCTGAGCTGAGAGAAATTCAGATTGATACCAAATATAATGGTCATTGCGGCTTTCATAACAAGCTTCCTGATGGTGTGATCAAGGGCTGTTTAGCTTGAATGACCGCGTCAGCCATCTTCTTGAACTGAGGGCAGGCTCATGCCAAACTGGAGAGAGCCGGATGGGAATGTTTACAGTGTCATTCTGTGAAATGCTATCAATACTTGACCTCTGCTATTATATGAGTATGACGGTGAAGACCAAATAACTGCAGATTTGTTTTTTTGTGAAACTCAGAGTCATACTTTTAAAAGTTCGACATAAACATTGCAATAAAAATGATTTGTGTACACAGCTTGCTCACATGAGTACATGCTGGGAGTTTTTCATAAGAGCTTACTGTAACTCATTTCTTAAAAGGGGGAAAAGATGTATTTCATCCTTTAACTAGATCGTCCGGATGTCTGCCTTGATGTCTGCATAGGCGATGAAGGCCCTATAAACACGTAATCCTAATGGAAATCCTTGTCATACATGCCCCAGTAATGGTTTATGGTTCGAACCATAAGCGCCAATCCAAACCCAGTCCTCCAAACCCATAAACCAATCAGTTCCACAGCCAAATCCAAATGAATCAATTCCAAACTCTTCAGATGGCCACAAACGAGCTCACTTACCTATCATCTCTCTGAGGATGGCAACAAATAGAGTATTTCTACAAGCTCGGAGCACTTCTTGGAGTGTAATGAATGTGAATGGATGGGACTTGAGTGAAGTGAAGACATGTATTTACACAGGATCTAGAATCTTCTTTACATGTTGTGAGGAGGTAGAGGACTGTTTCCTAAGCTCCTCACAGGATAAGGAAGTGATCCTAAAGGAGAGCACACTGTGGACAATTCATGAACTACATTAGCCAATCACAAGCTCTAAGGGAAATGTTATTTGAGCACTGTGTGAATGTTATTTTTTACTGCATGTACTTATGGTATATGCACACAGCAAGCTTCTTCTCTCATGTTAGCAAAATTTGGCCTTGATAACACTGTAAAACAAAAGTGTGAAAAATTTACTTTAAACAAAATACAATTGTTTTTGCTAGACTTGCACAGTAAAAATACATTAGATGCAGTTTTTAGGTCTTACAAATATCATTTCAAATAACCCCAAATCAGTAAAAGTTGGACAGTTCGGAAAACGGAAAAAAAAGAAACAGAAAAGAAAGTAACAATTTCCAAATTTACTGTGACTTCCTGTCCTGTTATTCTGCAACACATTCCTAAAAAGTTGGGACAGAAGCAGTTTAGGGCAAGTAATCAGGTACATTTGTAAATAATGATGTTTTTTTTTTTTTTTTTTTTTTTTTTTTTTAACAGGTAAATTTAATGATGATTTGGTACAAAAATATCTTTCAAGAAAGGTCTAGTCCTTTAAGAGCAAAGATAGGCCAGATAGCCAGTTTGCCAACAAATACTTGAGAAATGTATTGAATGTTTAAAAACAATGTTCCTTAAAGAAAGTTAGGAAGGTATTTGAATATTTATACAGCAGTGCATAAAATAATAATAATAATAATAAAAAAGATTCAAGGAATCTACAGAAATGTCAGTGTGTAAAGGACAAGTGTTCAAGCCTAAGCTGAACAACTGTGATCTCCAAACCCTCATACATTGCAAAGTCCTGGCTGCAGAGGAAGAGGTTAGAGGAACTTGACTGGCCTACCTTCAGTCCTGATCTGTCTCCAGTAGGGAATGTGTGGTGCTTTTTGAAACACAAAATATGACAACGAAGAGCACGTACTGTTGCCCACCTTAAGACTTTTTGCAGGAAGAACAGGAACAAATTACACTTGAAACACTTTATCACTTGATGTCTTCAGTTCACTTTAAGTGTCCCTAAATATATTTTAAAGGTTGGGAAAAGGAATGGCAACATAACAAAGTGGTAAATGCTTTACTGTTCCAACATTTTTTTTTCTGTCACTTTGTTAGTTGGTGATGTTTTTTTTTTTTTCCTTTATACTGGCTTGCTTGGTTTTGTACTTGTGCAGCTGCACATTGATGTATTTGCTCTTCAGTGTTTGGAACATTGTTCTGAACTAAACAGAAATTCAGCTCTGAAATCTGGACTTTACAAGAACTTCTATTTTAAATGGCTTTGACACAATCTACATTGTAAAAGTGCTTTATAATTATAGATTAATGTAATTTAATTGACAAAAAAATATTAAATGAATGAATGAATGAATTAATGAATGAATGTTTGCTGTGAAATTCAGTGTCAGCTTTTCTTAATGTCAGATGTGCAAAATTTGCAATCAATACAATTGTACAGAAAACAAAAATACATATTTAAATGTAGTCTAGTCTCCTCTGGTTAAACTGTGGCCACACAGTGTCATTGTACAAGAACTAGTTATGCTTCAAGTTTAAAAGTGCACTTATTTATAGATTTAAAGTAATGCAACTTTTTTTTTTTTTTTTTTTTTTTTTTTTTTTTTTTTTTTACAGTTTGGAGACGGGTGTTGTAATATGGCCAATTCATTTTAAATGACAACTAGTAAATTGCATTACTGACCTTGCCCAACACTTGGTCAAATTAAGAGGAATCTATAACAATAGCTGTGACAAGTTTTTGACACTGTTTGCAAATTTTTGTTGTAACAGTGGATTTGGAAAACATCAATTGGCTCATCTATGTTGGTAAAGATAGAAATTGTGACTATAGCTGGCTAAAAAATGGCTCTCGTTAATTATTAACTGGCAACCAACTCAAATCAGATTAATCTGATTCAGTAACTCACCAACTGGAGACTCCCTCTGAATGAATCATTTCGATCAGTGATTTATTAACTGGAGACTTGCACTGCTTTCCATTCGGATGGTCTCATTCCATTGCTCTAAAACCTTCAAAGGGTTTACACTCTGGAATGACAGCTTCGAAGGTATTAGGCCAAAGGAATGAGCTATTCCAAATGTAATGCAGTGTACAATACCAAACAACAAAGGATTATGGGGTCCCAGAATGTCCAACAATTATACCCCTTTGAAATACCCCAATTTGAAGAGCCCTTAGAAGTGGCCAGTTTTGAGCACTTTAATTCAGTACACTTTAATATGGCAGCCATTAATTTTTTGACTCCAAAGTGCCATTCAGAGAGTGCATATATTCTGCTTTTTGTTTAATTAAGCTTACTCGGTTAACCTTCAGAATACATTACAAATTATCAAGTTCAAAATATCAAGGAATAGCATGTTTTTATGAAATATATTAAAGACTGATATTATGCTTTGGAATGTAGTAAAGTAAAAGGTTCCAAAAGTAGAAATACTCAGATAAAGAACAGATACTGAATTATGCACTAAACCAGGGGTGTCCAAATTTGGTCCTGGAGGTCTGGTGTCCTGCAGATTTAGATCCAACTTGTCATTTAAACACCTGCCAAGATGTTTCTAGAAAGCCTAGTAAGAGCTTAAATAGCTAGCCGAGGTGTGTCTGATTGGGATTGGAACTAAACGTTGCAGGACCAGGACCGATTTTGAGCACCCCTGCCCTAAAAAATGTAACTTATTTAAGGCACACCAATAGGTAGAAATTAATATAAGTAGCATTATGCATGATAATGAACCTTAAAGTAAATATATGTATACTGTAATATATAAACTCTGTAATATGTAAACAAACAGTCTCCCAGTGATATTCAACAGTTTATATTCTTACATTAACTTAAACTAATAATCAGATAAATTAAAATAAGTTTTTGATCTGTTTTTTAAGCTATATTCTGGTGGATGTGTCAGTGAATGAGGGTCGAACAATAAAAGTGAGGCATTGAAGATGTAAATGAGAAGTTAAATGTGGCTCTCGGTTTACCTCATATTGCCTTGTGACTGATGAAACATTTCCTATGATTCACACTGGCCATTGTCAGCAGTGATGTACTAGCCCTAGAGGCAGGAAGCAACGCCGCCTCAAAGTTTCAATTTTAATTTATTCCTCAGCAGAGAAGATACACAAATATAATGTTTTTTTATGGTAAGGGTATTAAAAGGAGTTTAAGGAATTAATTAGAATGTATGGGATTTGTTACTGCCTGCACAAACAGAACTGCTAGAACATCATATTGGTATGCACAAATGTGGCATTAATTAAATATCAATTGTCATTTTCAATGTCAGAGTTATACTAATTGTCTATTTACAGATCATGTGGGATGTTCATAATAACATCACATTTGCAGACAGTGACCAACAGGGGCATTTATTAAAAAAGTGTCTACTACCAAAGCAGTAATTTAAACCTTAATAACACTAATAATACTTATACTAATACTGTACTTCTACTCCTACTACTACTACTACTACTACTAATAATAATAATAATGGGTTTGCATGTTCTTTCTGTGATGGGGTAGGTTTCTTCTGGGTACTGCGGTTTCCCCCACAATCCAAACACATGCACTATAGGTTAACTGAATAAACTAAATTGATCGTAGTGTACATGTATGCGTATGAATGAGAGTGTATGGGTGTTTTCCGGTGATACATTATAGCTGAAAGGGCAACTGCTGTGTAAAGCATATGCTGGATAAGTTGACGGTTCATTCCGCTGTGACGACCCATGATAAATAAAGGGAATAAGTTGAAGGTAAAATAATAAATTAATAATAATAAAAATAAAAATAATAATGATAATAATAATAATAATAATAATAATAATAATAGTAATAATACTAATAATGTGTTAATTATTTATTTATTTATTTAACAAACAATTTGATTACTTTCTCGTAATGATTAATTTCAGTTTTAAATTTTACCATGTTATAAAAACAAACACTTGTTTGATGTCATAGAATATATTTTTACCTGCAGTTTTCCCATTATGTTTGTAAAAAAAAATATCTGTTTGCAGGATTTGATTAATATCCTTGTATCCAAATACTTTATAAATAATTTTTATTTTAAAATAATAATATTATAATAAACTTCTTTGTTTATTGTTTTTAGAAAATATCTAAAATCTTTTTTCAAGATAGGTCTTTGTAAAATTAAAGTTTAAAATGGCTTTAAACGGTTTAACTCATTTATATTATACTGTTTATTCCTAAATTGTTATAGCTTTTGTTTGTTTTATATTGGTTTATTTAATTTTTTTATTATATCCAATATATTTATTTCTTTCAATAATTTCAACATCGCTTTGGCCAAATTATCTAGATCTTTGAAATTGTGTTTAGCCCTCAAAAGTGGACACAAAATTTGCAAAGTTTTATGTCTCTCTTTTGTATTCATATGTGAATTCAAATACGTATACATTATGTCCAAATTAAATCAATTAAAGAAAATTTTGCCAATAAAATTATTACATTTAATTGTGATTTAATGCAATTGCACACAGTATCAGCTTAAATTGACATTTAAAGGCTTAACTGGGTTAATTAGGTTAACTAGGCAGGATAGGGTAATTATTAGGCAAGTTGTTGTATAATAATGGTTTGTTCTGTAGACTATCGAATAAAAAGAGCTTAAAGGGGCAAATCATTTTTACTTTAAAAAGTTTTTTTTTACATTTTTTATTAAAAACTGCTTTTATTCTAGCCGAAATAAAACAAATAAGGCTTTCTCCAGAAGAAAAAATATTATCACATATACTGTGAAAATTTACTTGCTCTGTTTAACATCATTTGGTAAAAAAAAAAAAAAAAAAAAAAAAAAAAAAAAATATATATATATATATATATATATATATATATATATATATATATATATATATATATATATATATATATATATATATATATATATATATATATATATATATATATATATATAAAAAGAAAGAAATTCAAATGGGGGCTAATAATTCTGACTTCAACTGTATAACATGTTGGTGAACAAATTCTTATCATTATCATCTCAATTGAATATCCTGGCCTTAAATGTACATTAAATTACTTTAAATGTAATTTACAAATTGTAGAATGTTTTTTTATTTATTTATTTTTTATTTTAAATAGCTGTAACATACGTGTAATCCGTATTCTCTTATATATTCACAGAATTCAATATCACAAAAAAAAAGGAAGTAAAATATAACAACATTTAGCCCTTATTCTAAAACATCAACAGAAGCTTCAAATGTAAATATGACCAGAATAAAATGATATTCTTAACAGTCTAGTGTGAACAATCTAAATGAAATGGACATTCTAGTATTTATAGAATTCTGGTATAGTTCTAGCATTAAACATCTTATCTGTGTCATTAAAAAAGTCAGATGTATAAAGAAATGTGATAAAAAGAAATCCCCCATGTGTCCCACATAACCTACTGTTTGTAACTGGAAAAGGAACAAGTTCTAATGGTGCAGAGGGAAAAGTAGAGAGCAAATGGAAGCCCTCATTAAAACATCTCCAGCTGTACTGCGGGGAAAAAAGCTTGAGTGAGGTGCTCAGTGATGTTAATAGAGATCAAATGGAAAGGTAGTGCAAAAAAGAGGAAGGTTCATTAATGTGGTAGAGGGTAAAACACACAGAGACACTTCTTAGACAGAGCCAGCTCTAATGGGTCAAGCAGCTAATGAACATCAGACAGACAGACAAAACGGACAGACAGACCAATAGGGCGATTGAAACAGACAGATAGACAGAGCGAGATAGTCTCTATAAGTCCAGCCTTTGAAGATGCCTGGGTCACATCGGCCAGCACAAATCCTTTGCTCTCCCTCTGTTTTATAATTTGAACACTTCTTATACTTGGAGATCTTTTAAAGTGAAATAACATTCTAAGGTTTGCTTACAGTAGAGCTGATCACAAACTGACAGTGATAAATGCAGATGGTAATGGATGATTTTGAGTAAAAATACTATAAATTAAAACTAAATAAATAAATAAATAAATAAATAAATAAATAAATAAATAAATAAATATGACATTGTAATGTCAGACCTGGTATTTTAGGGACAACACTAAAGGATCTTTGTCAATTTACAACCGCAAGCAAGTAAAAAAACAAACAAACAAACAAACAAACAAACAAACAAACAAATTAAATAAATAAATAAATAAATAAATAAATAAATACATGCAGAACTAGCTTATTTTTCAAAATTAATTTATTAAGCTAACTAACTAGTGAACTAACAATCTAAATAAACAGAGGCATGAATAATCAATGAATAAAATAATAATAATAATAATAATAATAGAATAAAAAATTATGCATAGAAATGTTAGTGCTGATTAAATGTATTAAATTATATTATATTATATTATATTATATTATATTATATTATATTATATTATATTATATTATATTATATTAAATTACATTATATTATATTATATTATATTATATTATATTATATTATATTATATTATATTCATTCATTAATTTTCTTTTTAGCTTAGTCCCTTAGCGGATTGAATGACCAACTTATCCAGCATATGTTTTACACAGCAGATGCCCTTTCAGCTGTAGCCTATCACTGGGCACCACCCATACACCCTCAATCACACACATACACAACAGTCAATTTAAGGCAAGGCAAGTTAATTTATTACGCACATTTCATACACAGTGGCAATTCAAAGTGCGATACATAAACAGGAATAAAAGAGACAAGTATATATATATATATATATATATATATATATATATATATATATATATATATATATATATATATATATATATAAAAACAGGAAAAAAAGGAATAAAACATGTTAAAACAGGTTATAAAAGAATGAAAGAAAAGAAAGACATAACAGTGCGATCTGTCGGACGTAGCACAGTGCTCATTCAGGAAAGGCACAGCTAAACAGATGTGTTTGGATCTGAATGTACTTAATGTTGGAGCACATCTGATTATTTCTGGACGCTGATTTCAGCAGCGAGGGACGTAGTAGCTAAAGGCCGATGCACCCTGCTTTGACTGAACTTGGAAGTTCTAGTTTATATGATCCTAAAGATCTGAGTGATCTATTATGTTTATATTAGTGAGCATTTCTGCAATGTATTGAGGTCCTAGGCCATTTAGTGATTTGGTAATAAGGAACATGCAAACTCCACACAGAAATGCCAACTGACCCAGCCGAGACTTGAACCAGTCCTTGACCTTCTGGCTGTGAGGCAACAGTGGTACTCACTGCACCACCCTTTCCCTTAGTATTCTATGCTTTTCTTTTCTATTATGTTATTTTATATTATGGCATGGCGGTTTATTCCGCTCTGGCGACCCCAGACTAATAAAGGGACTAAGCCGAAAAGAAAATTATTATATTTTATTATATTATATTATATTATATTATATTATATTATATTATATTATATTATATTATATTTTATGTTATGTTATGCTATTTATGCTGTTATTAATTTAATATTATATTATATTATATTATATTATATTATATTATATTATATTATATTATATTATATTATATTATATTATATTATATTATGCTGTACTGTAAATGGGGGGTCCCTGGTTCAGAAATGATTTTCAGCTGTTGCCCTACATAATGAAAGGCAACAGAATGATGATGTTTTTTTCTCTGCTCGTGTGCCAATAAATAGTATCATAAACTGTATTCTCCCTCAGTCTGTCTCTCTCTCAGGTGAGAGCGCCTCCACACAGAGGAAATGAGGGGGAAAATGTGATCCCCTTCCAGGTCTAATGTTTTTTTTTCTCACTCTTTATGCTCCTCCCGTTTTTCTCTCTTGTCTGCCGAGATGCAAGCCGCTCTGGCCAGGATGACAGAAAATCGAGGCTGCGGTTGCAGAAATCCCTTCTGTGCCTTCCACTTTAAACACAGGGTCAGATGTCAGCCTACAGCTATGCACAAAACTACTGTAAAAAAAAAAAAAAAAAAAAAAAAAAACAGTATGCCAGAATAACTGCCATTTTTTTCTGTCCCAGTGTCAATCCAATTATGTCTCAAACTGGGTATGGACAAAAACAAAGCAGTCAGTATCAATTCCAGAGGGGTTTACATTCAGTCTGTATCTTAAAATAATGCACAGCAAGTAAATAAATAATTTTCAGAAAAACATATTATGCATTCATCATGTATTTTAAGGACAAAAAACAACAACAAATAAAGATTTTAAGATGTGTGTACTTTTTTCTCATTTGAACATTTCAGGTACAAGATAATACGTAAGTTTTCTTTGCTTGCTGTCCGTTAATAGAGAAATGTCAAAACTGACAACATGGTCTATATTGCAATGTGATATGACACTGAATAATTAAAAAAAAAATAAAAAATCTCAAATCAAATGCTTCACCAGCTCTAGAAATACTATGAGCATAAACTGCCTTTTTTCACTGTAGAAATAATCATCTGCTACTGATAGAAGGAAACACATTTCTTCAATGCAAAAAAAAAGATGCTGCCACTTGTAAAGGTCTATTATGAATGACTAAGGGTCTTTTAGTAGGGAAATGCTGCTTGAAAACACATCCTCATTTCAGACAGAGCACATCTATGCCTGCAAGTAAAAAAAAAAACCCTCCATAAAACCTTGCCTTTACTGCTTATAGCATTATCTAGCTTATGTGTATCATAAAAGGAGAGTAATTCATCTATAAAGTAATAAACTCCAGAATAAGGAGAGCATATATCCCGTGTAACAATATACCTCGCTGGGATAGATTAAACATGACAATATGATTTACAAAGTTCACCTATAAATTACTAGAATATCTAATAGGTTGAATATTCCAGTTGGGGGCGATGCTGAAGTCTTTATCTGGCAACGGCGGGTCACTAAAAATGTCTGACATCAAGCGTACGGGTCTTGCCACGGTGTCACACGACACACTGTATCATTCTTCCGTTAATAAAGGCATGGCCGGCAGTAGGGCTTCAGAGCAGAGGCAAAGTTATGGAAAATATTTCTCTCCCAAGGACATGGCACCAGATGTGCAAAGACTTATGGGAGCAATCATAGGTGGCCAAGGCTCGGCTGTGAGGCCTTATTAAGTTAGGCTGCAATCCAGCACCTTCAACTTATTAAGCTGTCAAGAGTTGCAATGATTAAAACCAAGGAAAGGTCACGAGCAGACCTTCGGCATTGTGCAAGGGCTGGTATTTTCTTTAGTAGTGCCGGCCCTAATGAAGACATTTTACACTTGCAGGTGGGATTTGATGAAATGGCTCTTTAGCAACGAGCTCTTGTTCTTTCTCTTCCTCTCCTTTTTTTGTATGTCTGAAAGGCTTGTGCAAATCTTCAAAAAGTTTCTCTTTTTTTTTTTACTCTTTTACCTCATCGAAGGTGGAATACAGAGAAATTAACTTATTCAGAAAGACAGGATGAATGGGAGAAAGAGAGAGAGAGAAAGGCCTGAAAGGGATTCAAAACCATTTCTTTCGCCTGGCACTCGAGCGGCCGGTCTCACTCTCAGATGGTTTTGCATACGATCATCCGCAGAGATCAAAGCCGAGAAGGCCGCGGTAATAATTACTGGCTGGGTGTGCAAACGCAGAAACGTTTAGCGCGAGCAGGGCTGTCGCCTAAATATCAGCCGGCACGTTCTGCTGATGAAGGGATTTTAATGTCTGCCAGCTTCCATCATCTGCCTACAGAGATTAAAGTAACCGGCAATCCGTTGAGAGTTTTATTGAGAGCTGTCACAAGCGAACGTCTCAATACTCAAGGTCCGTGCGCATTCTTGATGTATTCACCTGCCAGGTCGGATGGTGGGGTTTGTTGGCGCTAAGTTGTGTTGAAAGGGCAGCTTTTTTTTTTTGCCTGAGGGTCAGACGACTGGTCTGAGACCCCTATCTATCCTAACAAGACTTATTTTACTCTTGACAAGATGTCAGTAATGACACCTTCACTTTGTGACAGTTTGTCTAGTTTGACCTCTTTAAAACAAGAAGATACATCGTGAAGCCTTTAAGACCAAGCTCAACTATTTTGCTACAGAAGCTACAGTCTAGTGACATTGTGTAGTCGATTTCAGTAATATAGCTCTGGATATTGCTAAAACATAAGGTGGCGGGGAAAAAAAGGAGGGTACGGAATGTGCCTGTCTCATTTCAAAGCGTGCCCTTGACATCTTTGTAGATTGGCTTTTTTCTCTCTTTCCTGCATTGCCCAGGACACTGCTACAGCTGCAAATTGCCAATGACAGATATGCAAAATGGGGGTCATACAAAGTTCTCAGCCATTTTATAAAGGAGACACATATACTGTGTGTCTGTCAGTTTGCTAGAGGTGCTGTGTGACCTCTAAAAACTATTTTCATATACTGAAATATATATTGAATAGCACATATTGCTGTATCTCCAAATGAGAAATCCCATGTAGCAAGAACTCATTTAGCAGTTCTTGAGGCTAGTGTCGCTGTCAAAGTTGAAATGAGAACAAGCAAATGTGGTTTAGGGGCACACGCTTTTCAACGTTGTCTTACAAAAGTTGCTTGCTCCCTGTGAAATGCCCAACTTTTCTTTAAGTACACTGGGAATGACTTCTTGACGCACAACATTTGCAAACAGCTGTCAACCAAAATTATTATTATTATTTTTAAATTTGGTGTCCATGTATTGGTAAACACTCTCTTCTTTAAGGTTACAATGACCTATCTACACGCTGCAGGATCTACGCATATAGTCAAAGCCTCTGAGATGCCCCCTTCCTTAGGCTTCAAATGTCCTAATTACTCCTGTGTGCCTCACAGGTCAAGCCGAGCTTTCTGTACTAGCCTGGCACCATAAGAGTATTCTCCACTCCATTAGCATGACATTTCAATGCACAGGGCTAAATGTTCCCACTCCTTAAACTCTCAGCCTCCGAGGATTCTGTGGCCTACATAAAAGACTCAGCTTAGACCTAAGCTGCTCCTTTTTTTGCTGTTGGGGGGAAAATGCTATCAGAGAACTGAATGAGAAAAGTTTGTTCCAATTGAAGCAGAGCAGAGAAAAAGAGCTACAACCGTGTTGCATTTATGTAAAATGTAAGACACCATGACGATTGGGAAAAAAGAAGTATAGATACGTTAGGAGAACAGGTCATGCAAATAATAATAATAATAATAAATAATAATATTAATAATAATAATAATAATATATTTCTTTCAACATTTATTCACACACATTTCATCACAATTCTTTCATTTTTAAAGTGTTTTACATATACAGTATGAAATAAAACATTTCGAAGAATATTGTGGTCGTTCTTTTTTATACCTGAAAACACACTGCTACATACATTTCCGGAGTAGTTTTGTTTTCGTGAATCCACCAGAGGGCGCTGTGCAAACTTTTTGAGATCTCAAACTTCTCTTGTGAGTATCGTTCACGCCAGCTGTTCTTGCGTAAATCCACCTGAGGCCGCTGTCCGCTGACTGACTAAATGGCTGACTGACTGATGGACTGACCAGCCCTCCTCCTTTGCTAAACCCAACCAATAGTGTTTTCAAAACCACTGATTGACCCCTCACCCACTTTTCTCAACCCAACAGACAGTTTTAAAAAGCAATCCAGATAAATAAAATAAAAGCCCTCATCTGATATTTACCACATTTCTCACCCTGCTATTTTTTTATTTTATTTTTGTTGCCTTCTGTTTTTGTCTTACCTGCTTTCTGTAAGTGTTCTTCGCCGGATTTGATCCCTGTCATCGTGGTCAACTCCTCTCTGCTCTCCAAGTTCACCAACATACAAGGCTAGCTAACTGGGCAAACTGATAACAGCAGGAAAGCAGTCCAATTGGAGGTAAGCCATCAGCTGGTAAGCTGGGAAAGGAACGACGTCATACCATCCCGTAGCATTTGTTTTAAATATGAAATGCAGCCATACACATTTCTGGCTACATAATTTGTGATTTCCAGAAATGTATATAGGGCTACGTTTTCAGAATGAGCCTATGTTCAAAACATGTCTGTTGTAGGTTGTGTGCCATATTGCAGGCATTCTAAAAATAGATGTTAGCTTTGTATAAAATCTTCATTACTTACTTAAAATAAATCTTGACATATGAGGAATGTTTTTAAAGAAATTAAAATGCTGTCATAATTTACTCATTCCCCCATCTTAAAACAAACAAAAAAACACACAAACAAACAAACAAACATAAAAACTCCTGTTGAACTTCCCTGTTGAACACAAAATAAGATATATTGAACAATTTTGTCAACCAATAACTGTTGACTTTCATGGTATTAATTTTTCCTACCATGGTTGTCAATGATTACAAGTTTCTAAAATTCTTCTATTTACCTTATTTTGAAAAAAAAAGAAGAACAATCAAACTGGTTTGAAAAAAAATTATACATCCCGTTATTTATTTCTTTAAAGGAATTTAATTTATTTTTTAAGGAATCATCCCACATAGCAATTTATCTCTGGCCCAGCTCTGGCCCACACAATCAGCTTTTGCTTGGCCCACATGCCACAGTGAATTATGGTACATGACTGGACCAAGTCTCAGCCAAGAAAATAATTTATAACTGAGCCTGAACTAGATGGGCTAGATATGTTGGTGTGACATGACTGCAATTGAAATTGATAAACCCATGAATCATTGTGCTTTAGGCACACTATAGGCGTGCTTTTTGTCATAGCGACCTGACTGGTATAATTTTTTTTTTATTATAATTTTTTTTTTTTTTAATAATAGCAGGGTATTTTAAATTTGGGACAAGACAGACCAAGCTTGCTTGGCCCACATATTAATTATTAACATCTGGGCCAACTACTACAATTTATATCCGGCCCAAGTATTGTGTGCCACCTTAAAGAGGGTTCCACCTCTGTCAAACCAGGGCCACGTTTGGCCCTCATGCTGTATGCCAGTGCCGAATAAATGCCTGCTGAGCCAGATTTATGTCAAATCTGGGCCAGAATTCTTTGCTACCTGGAATGATACCCAGTTTATGAGCTGATAGTCTTTTCAGATTGATCCAGTTCATATAACTGATCAAAAAAGATTCTTTCATGATCTGATTCAGAAATGACAATCAAAAAGTTTGAGTATATGCTGTATGAGTGCACTCTCAATGTACATTCCCAGTGTTCTTGTTATAATGTGATCTACTAGTGCCAGTTGCTTCACTCCAATATCATTTACAAACCTTTTTTTGTGGCTTCACAGGATCATAAAACACTTGTTGTGTTTAAACTTCAGAATATTATCATTAATCTTCTCACATTCAGTTTTTACTTACCGTAGAATTTGTGATTTTCAGACTGGAGAACAATGTTTGGTTTGTTTACTACATAAGGCTACAGTATGGTGTGAGAAGACTTCCAATTTAGCACATGACTCACATGGACATTTTTTGGAATGCTTTTATGTTTTCTCTACATAGCGAACGCTCTAGTCCTCATTCACTGTAATTGCATAGAAAAAAGCAAAAGAAAAAAGTCAAACATGTTTTACTTCATTTTTTTCTGATGAACTATCCCTTTAATGACAGTGTGTACAGTAACATCAATTATGCTTTAATGATGCACAAAATCAGAGTGCTTGCGATGACTGTGCCTGTCTCAATATTTGTTCAAAAAGCAGCTTTGAATCGTTATCTGTTGGGTTAAAACCAAATGGCAGACTTTACCAAGAAAGACAACAGATGAGTGTGATGTGTTAAATACAGTTAAAAGACTTGCCTTTGCTTGGAAGTGTAGCAGCGTACCTCATTCACCTCACAAAGCAGAATATATCAAGGATGTATAAAGCTATACCCATTCCCTTTTTCATTCTATCTTCCTCTCTGTTCTCTTGCAGTTCCCAGGATACCTTTTGGTGCACCTGAAAGCTCCTGTTACCTGAAACAAATTGCCTGAGGAAATTTGCACCGCTTCTGGTCATAAAAATGCAAAAGAGATGCAGAAGCTGGCACGTTAAATGAACAATATTCTCGTGTTTTTTATCTCTTTAAAAAAAAGAAGAAAAAATACACCCTGCTTAAGACATCCATAAATAAATAAATAAGATATGAGAAAGCAACTTTGTAGTCATGCACTTGTAGTTTGTGCTCTGGGCAAAAAACAGCACCGTTGCACAATAACTCCCCTGCACGAAAGCACATTGACACACTGCTATAAGATGGAGATTCACAGTGTGTTTTGAGTGAATTTGACATGAATAGATGTTAGCGACACAATGTTCACCACGATGTTAGAGTGTGAGATGCTCATTTAAAGACATTTGAATCAACTGGCTGATTTTCTAAGAGATTTGCTGTGTTGCATCCAGCATCATGTCTCTTTAATTTGCTGCTCGGAGAGCAAACATTACTTCTTTGCTATGTGAAATACGTGGCGATATCTTACATATACATGAGGCAACTAAATGCTTCTTAAAACAGGATGAAGCTTATTTACACACCATGTTACATGACTGAGTTAGTCAATGCATTAGGATAAAGTACTAAAAGCTCAAGTCGGAGAGAAGAAAAGTACCCTCGGGTGAACTTTTATAGAAGGGATCTACATGATAGATATACATAAGATAGGGAACTGGCCGGGGAGCCCATCCTAATGCAACTGAAATGACAGAGTAGAGAGCATCCCTTGTTTCTTTTTCCCTTCTTTCCTTTTCTCTCTCCGTGCCGTTAGAGAGCTCATTATAGAGTTAGAACTCTGGAGGAATGAGCGAGTGAGAATTGTGGGATTGCTGTACAGCTGTAAGCTACATTACGCTCCCGATTACTGACACCCTATTGATTGCCAGCTTTCCAACCATTCCAAATCAGTTTTAGGATTTTGCTTACTTGCAACTTGTGGAGGCTTGTAATCATTAATCCGAAAACCTGATCACAGATCAGGTTTTATAAACAGAGCCACTAATGACTTCATAAATATCTCAGATGGATGGAGAACTTCTATAAAAACTCCAGCTTAATCACTTTTAGCCTTGTTACACTAATAAAGATTTCAAATCCCCATCCACTCCTGAAAGTGCTTTGAAAGAAGTCAGGCTTATAATGATAGACCGGTTCAAAAGGTAACCTTGTGTGCATCACCTATTGCGGCAAGGCCTGCAGAACAATGCAGAGCTCCGCTGAATAACAAATTTCTCTCTCAAAAAAAGAAAAAGCAAGGAAGAAGCCATGAAATATATAAATAACATAGCCGGGTTCACTCTGAGTTCAGCGGCGGAAGGCCAGCAGTAAGACAGGAGAGCAGGAAGAGAGAAAGAAGAAGGCAAAACAGGGAAACTTTTTTCTTTCCCCTCACTCGAGTCGTGCCCCCTGTTCGTAGGTGTTGCTAAAATGATTAGCTGCCAGCAATCAGCCTGTCGCCGGATCAGCTTTGAACCGGTCAGGGTCGACTTATCACATGACCGACAGACGTTTGCGGCGGAGGGCTGAGCCGCGCTGTCAGGTGAGGGCTGCGTTTTTTTCTTGCATAATTCTCCAGATGGGAGTGATGAGTTCATAGCCAGCTTTAGCAAGCACCAAATTGTGGGGGATTGCTGACATTTAATCGTTTTAGTAGGGCGAACGGCTTGGTATGGATTCTGTAGCGTAGGCAAGTGCAAACACGCACACGTTGGAAGTGAATGATGGTGAACAGACAGGAGGAGGTCAATAACAGAGCGTCCCGTTTTCAATGCTCACCTCACCTGGAGTTCATCACTCGTAGCAGCAGGGCAAAATGTGTGTTGGTGTGTATTTGTATGCACCGTACACCATCCCAATCACACATACACATCTCCCGAGTATGCTTTCCAACTATGACATCAGTGGAATACGAACAGATGAAAGCGTTTTTCCTCTCTCTTGTTCTTTTTTTTCATCACATCACCTTTTCCTGTGGTTTAACACATCCGCGGCCCACCAACAAACTCTCCCAGCGGAAGCACTGAACTGAGAGATGACCCCAGTCATCAGACCCAGACTGGGCTGATTTGTAGGGATACGCTCTCTTTACTACTGATACAAAGTTTCAAGCCATCAGCTTCACTGCCTTTGTATATTTGCAATCCAGCACACGAAGCATCAGCTAACACACTCCTGCAGATTTACAATGAAACAATTAATGAAAGCAACAAAACATATACTTATTTACAAATATTGTATGTTCATCGCTAAAAATAAAATAAATTATTTAAAATGATAAATGAGTATACATAATTGTGTTATATTAGATGAGAAAGGCATTACTAAATTATAATACACAAACCCACATGCATGCATGCACACACATGTACACAGAAACACTCACTCAGGGACACACATAAGCACACACACATATTAATTAACATTAATTAATTTTAAATAATTTTTTTTACAAATTCAATGTATATATTTAAAATGCTATGAGGCAGCAGTTGTTTAATCGAAAATACAGTCATAATTTTTTATTAATGTGTATATTTATTTATAAAAACATTGAAAGACATGAAGATGATGATATAAAAATAGGCGATGCAGTGGCGCAGTAGGTAGTGCTGTTGCCTCACAGCAAGAAGGTTGCCGGGTTGCTGGTTCGAACCTCGACTCAGCAGGCATTTCTGTGTGGAGTTTGCATGCGTTCACGTGGGTTTACTCCGAGTACTCCAGTTTCCCCCACAGTCCACAGATATGTGGTACAGGTGAATTGGGTAGGCTAATTTGTTCATAATGTATAATTCTGTGTATGTGTGTGTGTGTGTGTGTTTGTGTGAGGTTTCCCAGAGATGGGTTGCAGCTGGAAGGGCATTCACTGCGTAAAAACGTGCTGGATAAGTTGGCGGTTCATTCCGCTGTGGCGACCCCGGATTAACAAAGCGACTAAGCAAATACCAAAATAAAATAAAATAAAATCAAGGGCGGCACAGTGGCGCAGTAGGTAGCACAATCGCATACAGCAAGAAGGTCACTGGTTTGAGCCCTGGCTGGGTCAGTTTGCATTTCTGTGTAGAGTTTGCATGTTCTCCTCGTGCTTGCGTGGGTTTTCTCCGGGTGCTCCAGTTTCCCCTAAGGGAAAGCTAAATTGGCCGGAGTGTATGTAAATGTGTGGGTGTTTCCCATTGTTGGGTTATGACTGGAAGGGCACCCGCTGCGTAAAACACATGCTCTATTAGTTGGATGGGTTGAAAAGAAAATGAATAAATGAACAATAAAATAAAATTCAGTTTCCTTTAGCTTAGTCCCTTTATTCATCAGGGGTCGCCACAGTGGAATGAACCACCAACTTTTCCAGCATATGTTTTACACAACGGATGCATTTCCAGTTGCAATTTATTGATGGGTAACATCCATAGACATACACTATGCACAATTTAGTTTATTCAATTCCCCTATAGTGCATGTCTTTGAACCGTGAGAATAACTGGAGCACCCGGAGGAAACCCACACAAACACTGTTAAAACATGCAAACTTCATACAGAAATGCCAACTGACCCAGCCGGGATTTAAACCAGCGACCTTCTTGCTGATAGGCGACAGTCCTAACCACTTAGCCACCGTGTCAGATTCAAAAAAAAAAAAAAAGATTAAATAAATAAAACTAAATAAAATCCTTCATTTTCCTTTGACTTATTTTCTTTTTACATTAGGGGTCGCCACAGCTAAATGAACCACCAACTTATGCAGCACATGTTTTACACAGCAGATGCATTTCCAGCTGCAACACAGTACTGGGAAATATCCACACACACTCACTCACACACATACACTACGGACAACTTTTGTTTACCTAATTCAACTATAGCGCATGTCTTTGGACTGTGGGGGAAACTGGAGCACCTGTAGGAAACCCATGCAAACACAGGAAGAATATGCAAACTCCACACAGAAATGCCAACTGACCCAGTCGGGACCCGAACCAGCGACCTTTTTGCTGTGAGGCACTGAGCCACCATGTGACCCATAAAATAAAATAAAAATTCTCACTATCATGAAAATCGCTGTGACTGTTTAAAATGCTTTAATCTGTTGAATGTTTCAACGTTGATTTGTGACATAATTATGCGGTTTCATGTTTGTGCAAATAAGATATGCTGACAGTTTTGTCATACCACTTTTCTCTGAGATGTTGAAAATTTGTCATGAGGTGATAAAATGAACATTGATTAATTTGTTTAATATCTTTTCTCCCGTGAGCATCAACAGCTCTCATCCACAATATAATACAGTAGGTGTTATACAGTAAGCGTTAATGGCTGCATGTCACATCCACCTGGGTTCATATGCTTATTTGTTTGGCACTCTGTCACTTTGAATTGCTGGCAAGTGGCACCAATGCACACTGGCATCATGCCCTCAGGGGTGTAATAGTTTCTCTCTTACTTCCTCTCTCTCTTTCGCTCACATCACAATTATCATGCCACAGCCACTCAGTGCTCAATGGAGGTCAGATCAGAATGACAGCTGTCACTACTTTCTGATTACCCCCACCTGGGAGAGAATTAAAGACAAATAAACCAGCGGTAAACGGTGTGTGTGTGTGTGTGTGTGTGTGTGTGTGTGTGTGTGTGTGTGTGTGTGTGTGTGTGTGTGTCTTGGCCTCTAGTTTTCTTGTGTTTAAACACATCGTTGTCACTCCAGATGACTGTACACATGGGAGGTAAAAGGTAAAATGTCATTACTTGAATCTCAACATCAGCCTTAGCTAACAATGCAACCATTTTAATGTAATGGCAGTATAACTACAGATTATCTTAGAAGATACATTTGTAATGACCATTTTAAGATTTATTATTTAGGATAAAAAGAGACTGAAGCAGCATCAAAAGTGTTGACTTGGTGATAAACAAACAAGAACACAAACAAATGCTAATGTTTCTGTATGATGGTAGAGAATACATAACCCTTCTTGCTGTGAGGCGACAGCACTACCTACTGCACCACTGTGCCGCCCCAGTTATAAGTATATTTCATTTTTAATTATTTGTGATTATGTTTTTCATGATTTTCAGTTTAAACATAAATTTAATAATATGAAGCAAACCTAACTGTTTTGTTTCCAATCCATAAACACATTTTAAATAAGATATGCTAATTTCTTCCTCTTTAAATCTTTGTAATATTTTACCTCATATGGCTTATTTATTAAGTTGCCACACTGGAGTCACATTGCACTCTATGACCCAATTCATTCCAACCCAGACCAAACATCAAACCATTTAGCATCAGCTTTCTTAGGCTCGTCCATTGAAACAATAAATTGTGATTTCACCAGGAATGGGGTTAACATGTCTCTCGGATATTTAGCATGCGAGGCAGCATATCATGCCATGATGACTTTTAACCCCAGAGGAGGGAACTTGACGGTAGACCTCAGGGGAGAGCCACATGGTAATGGTAATTTCGGTGTGAAATGTAGTTCCTGGTAGAAAGGTCAAGGTATCAGCATAAGCCCCTTTGAGCCAGGCTTAAGGCCTTTTTGGGACCGCTGCAAGACTGACCCCCATTCTCTGCAGATCCTTCAGATATCCCTACACCTTCACACCCAACAAAGACCCCTCTTCCAGCAGAGTATTTTGAGTGCAGGTTCAGAGCCAGAGCCTAGTTTAAAGTGTTTCAAGTGGCACCAAAACAGTGCTGGTCTTGAAGTAATGCTGCATTCCAAACAAGTCAGATCAATTTTTATTATCCAGAGTTTTACCTATGAGGCGTCCCATTTCCGACCTCAATTCATAACCAACAACTATGCATTTTTAGCCCCTTTCACACAAATAACAGTAAACAGCCTTAAAGGGCTTAGAAGTGCTTTTTAAGATTTAATATAAGTCTTTTGTGTCTCTAGAATGTGACTGTAAAGTTTCAGCATACCCATCAGATACCAATCAAATTATTTATTATACTTTTTTTAAATCTGGGGAATTTGAGCTGTTAATATATTGTAACAGTTTTTGTTGCCTGTGCCTTTAAAGCAAGTCTACGCCTAGCTCTATTCCCTACCACTTAACCTAGACCGAGTGGTCAAATTAGGAGCACCAAAATATCCACAACCTAACCCCAGCTCTAATACTAAACCTAACCCTAGCCCTGGCACTAAACCTAGCCGTAAACCTAGTCCTAATCTTATCTCTTTCGACAAAACTAACCCTAGCACTAATCCTAGCCTTAAGCCTAGTCCTAACCTTTGCCTCAATCCTAGCCCTAACCCAAACCCTAACCATAAACCTAACCCTAGTCTTAACCCAAACCATAACCCAAAACCTCAACCTAACAATAACCCTACCCCAACATTAACTCTAGCCTAAACCTAATCCAAACCTTTACCCAAAACCTACAGTAAATATATCACTAAACCTAACTCTAACCTTATCCCTTACCTCAATCATATCCCTTACCTAACCCTTTTCCCTAGCACTAACCCTAGCCCTAGCCTCAGTTCTATCCCAAACCTAGTCCTAACCTTAGTCTTACGTCGTGCCAGAACCCTAGTTCTAACCCTAACTCTATTCCTATATCTTCCGATTTACTAACTCTAATACTTTTATAAGTAATACTTTTATCTGTTTACATCTGTAAAACAAATATATTTTACTAATTTCTAACAACTGATTCGTTTTATCTTAGTCATGGTGACAGTACACAAGATTTTACTAGATATTTTTCAAGATACTAGTTTTCAGCTTTTAGCCTTTTGTACTATACAATTTGTCAACCTTTGGTTATGTTTGGGACTGTTTTTGCACCTTTGACTTCCATTATAATAGTTTTTTGGACTGCAAAATCATGCCAGCAAATTAACATACATTATTGATTGCTGTTGTTTTATCTGTTGGGAAGAAGTAAAACTTTTCTTATAAGTTGGCACCATTAACCCCTTTATATATTTCTGTGCAAAAAAAGTGTCTGACTTTTATATGGAGTTCTATTGGGTAAAATAGCATATAACAGTGTGCATGCATAAATACACTAAGTACGTCTACTATGTTTTATGAGGTAAGGTATTATGTTTTTCTATTTTTATCAGAAGGTAGTGCTGTCGCCTCACAGCAAGAAGGTCGCTGGGTCGCTGGTTTGAACCTCGGCTCAGCTGGCGTTTCTGTGTGGAGTTTGCATGTTCTCCCTGCCTTCGCGTGGGTTTCCTCCGGGTGCTCCGGTTTCCCCCACAGTCCAAAGACATGCGGTACAGTTGAATTAGATAGGCTAAATTGTCCGTAGTGTGTGAATGTGTGCGTGGATGTTTCCCAGAGATGGGTTGCGGCTGGAAGAGCTGTGTAAAAACTTGCTGGATAAGTTGGCGGTTATACCGCTGTGGCAACCCCGGATTAATAAAGGGACTAAGTCGACAAGAAAATGAATGAATGAATTTTCAAACATGTCAAGGTATATCAAGTGTGCAAAGGTCTCTTTCACACTCTCACACACGTAGACACACACACAAACACACACATGCACACACAAACATACAGACCCAGGGTGCAACAGTGCTGTCTCACTCTCATCTCGTAATGAGTGTGTAAGCTCAACACCGGCAGATGGGAGAAATGCCACCGTTGCAGAGCGTGTCACTCAGCTGTGATAAGATGTATTAGAGAGGAACCGCTCCTTAAATCATGAGAGTATAAGCATATGTTGTTTGTGCTACTTTGTTTGCTTCTGGCTGGATTTTTTTCTGCCTGTTTTATTTGTGAACTTGCTGTGATGTGGCGGGTCTTCAACAGCTGGCTCAGTCAAAGATGTTTAATCTGGGTAAATTTATGGGGAAAAGGAAACAGAACTGAAGACGAAACATCGAAAATGGCTAAAAGAGCCGTGAAGTGACTTTCTGCTTCAAGTCAGGAGAATAACATAACTAAAGATAGTCAGAAAGCAAAGCTGTTTGTTTATGTTCACTGCCCACATGATTTGTCATAAACTGAGCTCTGAATGAAAATTTGGGTAGAGCATAGAAACAACGTTTATATGTTTTTGAAAAAAAATATATATAATTTATTTTTTTTAATTTATTGATTTATTTATTTTTAAATAGTTAATTATTAGTATTCTAATAATTCACAAAGCAGATGTTCACACATGTGAGTACAAAACCAGTCATAAGTGTCTTTTTTTAACATCACACAGAAGCTTAATAAATAACCTTTGCATTGATGTATGTTTATGATTTGGTTAAGATGCAACTAAATATTCTGTATTATATACAGCTAAAAAATAAAATAAAATGCCTTTAAAGTTTTCCAAATTAAATTTTAGAAATATTTACACATGGAAAGTTACAAATGAATGGTTGTTAGCACAAAGCAAAAATTATTCATTTTAGCAATGATTGCATTATGTGCCATTGCCAAAGCTTTACCCATAAACAAAATACGTTTATACACTTATGCACACAACTATTACAAAATACAAACATGTGTGCATATTCTGTCTATGTCCTTATGGGAATCAATTGTAATGTTGAATGATGGGCATTGTTAACAAAATTAAAGAAGGATTTAATGACAGTTAGATTTTTTACAAATTAGTGAAGTGCATTTTTAAGAAGCACTATTGTATACATATAAATTAATATTTTTATTTTTTATTTTTTATGTGAATTGAATGTAACATTCCTCTACCTGTGCTAATGTTTGAAGAAAATAAAATAAAATAAAAATACTAGTATGACTTTTAAACCGGCTGGTTAAAAATAACAGTTAATTTAAATAAAACGTGAGTTCATTTTTTAATTAATTACTTTTTTACATTTTTTTTTTCTTGCAGCAGATTTAGTTATATGAATACATTTTTGCATTCAGTCGGTTCACTTCACTTTACATCATGTTGTCACACCTTCAAACTGCTTATTGATTACTCTGCACTGCACAGAATACCTGGGTGTCTCAATAGAGGGAGAGTTGGAAAGAAAACAAGGGAGGGGCAATGACAGGAAGAGATAACTATTAATTTCCCCTCAACCGCTCCATTAGTTAATCATTTCTACTTGAAGGGAGCAGCACTGTATAACAAGAGCTTTAATTACAGGGAAACATATGTGCCCCTATTTGGCAAGAGCCACTTTCAGGGAAAGAGAGAGAGAAAGTGAAAGAGGGGCACAGTGACACTGCCATAGTTTTACAGAGAAGTGCCATTTAAAAGCCATGAAGTTGGGAGGCTGGGCCCATCTAAACTGTGTTTTCATAATAAAAATAGTGTCAGGGCTAATTTCCCCCACAGACAGTGTTTAACAGTGAGCGATGCAGCAGGTTTCAGAAGCCTGCCACGAAACACGATCCCAGGAGCATTAAGCATATTTTCAAACATGTGGGAATGCTTTCGTTCTGACATAAAAGCTGACTTATTCCCAAGTGGGAAGTCTAGCTACCTTCAAATAATGTTCGTTTTGACAACTCTCTGCACTGTTTTGTCCAGAATTAACCTTGAGGCAACCCTGCATCTTTGAAGCTTGGGCTCTGGTGAGAAGAAAACGCCTGGACGAGGTCAATAATGCTGACGATCATGACTGCGTTATTGAAAAATGGCCCGTGAGCTTCAATTTTGACCCCGGTGAGGTGATTGCCACAAAGTGTGAAGGGATTTGAACTCTACTTGAACCTTGGCTATTAAGTGGAGAAAGAATGGGCACATTAGAGCAGTGTGTACATTGTAATCATTACAATCATAGAGCCACTGTGACTATAGTGTAAAGCAAGGGGTTGCCAAAGAGTTCAATGCAGAAACTGCACATGTGGCGTGCAAAAGAGCAGCTCATCTAAAAAATGCCTATCAAAACAAGCCAGGAAGCATTCGATAAAGCAGGCTAGATGGAACGAAACGCACCTCAGTAAAGCAAAATATTGATGACCTGAGGATCAATGGGACACTTCTAATGGATGGCGATGGATTGCGCAGTTTAATATTACACCTGGCAGGTCGAGCATTACAATATCTCCTCCGAATAAATGTTAACCTATAATCCCTCTGCTAAGAACACCTGCTTTGTTTGTCCTGGCAGCCATCGATTGCACTTTATTGAATGCTCAAACACAGTGCACCTAGATTGATCACCACTAATTAAACGCTTCTAGAATGTTCCCTTTCATGTTTAACACCTCACTCATTCATATCCGAATGTTAATTTGCAAGGCATCTAATATGGGATGCTCTGCTTGGGTAATGCGATTCGATGTAAAGTGCTTATTTTCCTCTTTTGATTTTGCTAGGGCAAATCAGTGGGCTTGACCTGTGCTCTCGACCTCTAACCCTTGACCCTGACACATCTGACCAGGCTCCACTCCAGGGGCAGCAAATTAATACGAGGGCCACAGCTTGTTAATTGTCGAAAAGATTGGCTAACTGATTCATCTCCTCAGTCATGGCCAATGCTTTGGTTTGACCCCTCTGAGATCCCATAGGGCATCTGTAAGCTACCCCAGCTGCGCTCTCACCCATAGCCCATGTTTGCAGCATAATTATTCAGTATCGGCCCCCTTATTAATCAAGTCAATGCTCCGCATTTTAAATGGAAATTGTGGGATTAATACAAGCATTCATTTTGTCTGGGTGGAATTGTGATGGCTTTAGCTCTGCTAATCAAATTGGAATAAAAAAGCAAGCTGAGAGGAGGGGATGATTGAATTAAGAGGGGCACTTGGGCCACCCACCCACACACATACACACATACATTTACATGTTAGGCTGCACGTTGCAAGCAAGGTCCAATCTTAAACCATCGACATCCAGATATGAAAGATGCATGAAAAAACTCGATATTTAAGATCATTCTATAATAATAATACAAAAAAACGCATGGTTATAGTTAATTTAAGGTTTTATCATTGAAGTTACTGCATTATGTATGGGGTAGAATTATGTGTATATGTGTGTATTTACAGTAATCAACATTTAAAGTGAATCAAAAGGTTTCATAACCCCAACCCTAACTTTCTTAGCCAATACAGGCAATATTTGTTGGTGCATTTAAAATAAAACTATTTTATTAAACATTTATGGTATATTTATTAAAAGAACATTTTGGTGACATAAAATTATTAGTAATAGAAATATAATACATACAATCAAGCAAGCAAGCAAGCAAAAAAACAAACAAACAAACAAACAAACAAACAAACAAACAAACAAACAAACAAACAGCAGACTACAAAAAAATAATAAGAATAATAAAACTAATATTCTATATTATATTTTAACCAACATATTAATTTGAGTGTGCTCTTTTTTTGGACGGTGATCTTAAGATTTTTTTCTAATTATTATTTCCAGTTTTGCTTATTTGACTAGTTTTGGTATACTATCTAATCTATGCACAAATAAAGTACAGAAAGGCATGCTATGGAAAATATTCATTTAAAAGAGAGATCTGTGAGGGCTGTACTCATTTATGCCAAGCACTGTTATAGTAATAATAATAATGATAATTATCATTATTATTATTATCATTATTATTATTTATCTTTTTGATGCTGTTAAACTGAATATTCAGGATAAAAGTCCCCGAATTAACTTTATTTTTCTAAAAAAAGTTATTAATAGCAAATATGGACAAAATATGGATTTTATTGATTAGTTTATTGATTGATTGATGTAGTGGAAAACCGCCAGCATTTGTTTAGTGTTTACTTCTGAAAGAGAACCTGTTCAAGTGTAATATTAACTGAATATACTTAGAAATGTAGGCCTTTGACCAAGGCATTAGTATTGGTAATTTAAAACGACACTAACATCCACAGTTTTAGATGTCCCTAAAAAAGAACACCAGCACCTTCTCTCAAAGATAGAATAGCATCAGAAGTATTGTGAATAATAAGATAATAAACAGGTATAAGTGTCCATCTTCTGTGCTTTTCTTATTATTAACCCTTGCGAGTTTCCTTGCTGTAATTCTTTCTTGACACACACACACACACACACACACACACACACACACACACACACACACACACACACACACACACACACACACACACACACAGACACACACATACATACTCTACGATTGATGGACAGATCAGATCAGGCAGAGCTGACAATGGTGCCCTATCTGGTGTTTGGAGGTGTTGTTTGTTCAAAATGACAAGGATGTAAAAGCGTTTTCTCTATATGAGTTGCCTCCAGTGCTGAAAGATTGGTGATAGCAGGCCTGCCACATCCACAGTCTTGCTTCGATTAGCATCAGGTTGTGCTGAGGTGTTTCCTCAAAGTCTGTCATTTCCTGTCATTTGTTTGTCAAGCCCTTGCACACCGACCCCTTCACCATGAGTGTTTGTTCAGGAACGCACAGCGTGGCACACTTTTTTTTTTCACCTGCTGCTTCTTTTCCACCTGCCCTCCTTCCAGGTTGGATTTTCTTTGCTTGATATGGACTTGACACTCTTTGACAGTATGTAGATTTGCTGCTGAAAGGGATTAGAAGATACATGTGCTGCTTTGAAAGCCACAAATGTCCCAAAGCCACATTTTATCACAAAAAAAAAAAAAAAAAAAAAAAACATTTTGTGTGAGTTTATAGAACAAATGCTTGAAATAAAATGCTTGTGTAACATAATGCAATTGTTATTTGATGGATAACTTTCATGGTATAAAACAAAAGTCGGCTTCAGCGGTTTTTGTGTCGATCAAGTATGTTCCATGCAGGGCTAAAACTGAATACTGTAAATAGTATTTGCCGATTAATGATTGTGAATAAAACACTAAGTTTGATATTTTTATCATGTAAATCAAATCTTATTTAGAAAATTTGGATTACACCTACTTCAGTGTTTTTAAGCGTCAAGTTTTGGGTGAAAAAAAAAAAAAATCAATAGGATGATGGACGAACAATGGAAGTTTAGCCCGAGGAGAAATGGTCATGCCCAACTGAGCCTGGTTTTTCTCAAGGTTTTTTTTTTTCCTTCACTGTCATCAACTGGTGAAGTTGCTTGTTGTTGCAGTGTGTTCTTTGCCACTGGCCTGCTTGGTTTTGGATTTGTGGAGCTGCGCATCGATGGATTTGCTGTTCAGTGTGTGGACTTTAAGCAGTGAAAATTTAACCACACTGAACTGAGCTAAAGTGAACTTAAACTCTGAAAACTGGATTCACACAGTTTCAATGTTCTAGAACTTTTATATTAAGCTGCTTAGACACAATCTGTGCTATAGTGGTATAGAAATAAAACAATAATTGAATGAATTTAAACAGACAGAACACATATTTCCCAGATTTGATGATGACATAAAAATATCCACGTTAAACACTTTAAACAAATAATGAGCACATTAATTAAGTAAGCACATTCCTTGGACAAACATAAAGTTATAGGTAAAACTATTACACCTTCGGTGAAATCTTTTGAAAAAAAACAAACAAACAAAAAAAAAACACAATTCTTAAGTGCTATTTACGGGTGATTTTTTTTTTCAACAAATTATGCATAATGTTTTCAATAATTTCTAATAACTGACTTATTTTGTATTTTCTATGATGACAGCACATAATTATTTAGGTATTTACCGTAGCAAGATACTACATTATAAAAAATGTCCATGATCTCAACGAAAAAATTTAAACTAGTAAATTGCTAGAGCAAAAATCTTTTACCTGGTTAAGAATGCGATTCCTTGATGACCACGATTAAGTTTATTAGTTTGTGATTTTGTCTCTTGTGTATATGTGAGTACTTCAAAACATTGGTGTTTGACTCCTGACATTCCTACTGTATTTTTAAATTTTTTTTTTTTTACTGTGAAATTCACAGTTGCCATTTTCACCATACATTATATGGATTTGTTATTTTACAGTGTAGCATTAAATGTTCCATGTAAAGGGTTAACTTGACCCAATTTAAGTTTAAATGGGGAAGTCATTGTACGGTAGCCAACCAGGAAAAAAATAAAAATGTTAAGGGTGAAATAATGTAAGGAGTCTTTGACTTCAAATTTTCACCAGATGTTCACCAGATGCAACAACCACAAAATTTTATATATGCAAAAAAACAATATTAATTAGTTTACAAATGAAGATATATGTAATAAAATGAAATGACACAGGGAATTTATATTGAACACATGAAGAACTTGAGGTGAAGAAAGGCAGTGAAAGCCCAGACCGTAGCTGAAAGCTTAAAATCTAAAAGTTATTCAGCAACCATCTGCCCTTTGTCATTGTTTGCAAATTAAAATTAGCTGCTTCAGCCCAACATCTAAATTAGCAGGATGAGGAACATGAAACCAGAGTGGACATTTCAGCAACACAATGATCCAAAATACAGCCAAGAGAACGCTTAATGGTTTAAAAGAAAGAAATCCAAGCTGTAGAATGGCCCATCCAATCACCTGACTAGAAACCAATAGAAAATACAAAATAAAGATCATATTTGATAAACGAGACCGACAGAAACATCAAGATTTATTCACCCTGTTGAAGTCTGTGAACAAAATCACACCTGAGCAATGCATGATTTTATTCTTCTGTTATTACACATAAAATTATTTTTCCATTTTATTTTGCTTCGTAATATTTTATGTTTGTATTGTTTGGGCTTTTACCAAATTCAGATTTAAGTCCATGTCAACAGCTCCTTTAGAATATTTTTCCCAGAAAAAAAAAAAAAAATGCATTACATGCTGAACACTCCCCCCCCCCCCCCTAATATATATATATATATATATATACATATATATATATATATATATATACTTTCCATATGCTTAGAGGAAGGTGAGGAAATGTATTTGTGTACTAATACTCTCTGGTGGTTTGTTGAGCACACTTGTGAGTGATTTGGATAAATGTGTGTTCTAAATGAGTAAATGTAAAATCTGTGTGAAATTGCACTTGATCCTCATTGAAACAGTACAGTAGATGTCAAAGATGTCAACAAACTGTAGGTGCCCTCCTCCCCTCCAACACAACAATACTAAATACTAATTAAAAGAGAAATAAATTAACATGTAAATACTGTATTTTTTGTTTAATTCGCCAAGAATAAAAATAAATAAATAAATAAAAAACCTTCAGACTTTTGAATGGTTGTAAATGCAACGTTAAAATAGTAATAATTTGGGGGCAATGGCATTGCAATTACATTCCATTGACTTATTCATATTGATGCAATTTTAGATGTCAGGAAAACACTTTATCAGTTCCTAAAAGAGCAAAAAGCCTTTCACAAAGATGACCAAAAGAATTTCACAAGGGAGAAAACACACACACATTAAAACAATCTTTGAACGGCCTGTAGAGATTCATCTTGACAAACGTGGGAATTTCTCTTCTAGTCCTGCTTTCCTTTCTGTGGAAACTTTAAAGACATGTATAAAAAATAGATGATCGTCGAGTGTTTTTGGCTTGTATAAAGCAGTCCTCCCATAGTTTAGTACTGATAAACAGTTATCTCAGACTGTAGGCTACATAAATCATCCTTTGTCTGTTTAGACACTGTGTACTCGAGCCGCTCAGAGAAGTAAACTGTGTACCTCAGAGATGATTGAAGGATGCATTGTAGTCGTGGAAGGATATTCTGATTTTTTTGTAACGTCACTTGTAGTTCTGTGTCTGACTGAAAGCAGATCGCTGTGTTCATCAAGGTCTTGCACTGATGACATACACATGGCTACAGTACTCTGGTATAATATCTTCCATATTCATCACATTTTTACTTTTGACTTTCTGATGTGCTTGATAAGCCATAAATGTTTGACTGCTAAATCCTGTGGGTCAAATGTGTCTTGGCTTTCAGTTATTTTCTGTTTACATGAGATGTTTGTCTGATGCTTTAATTGGACTTTTGCTGTTTAGAAAGGCACCCGAATAGATCAACAAAACACATATCTGACATGCTTTCACACATTCAATATTTTACAAAAAATAAATTAGGGAAGCTGTGAAAAATGTGAATATGATAAGGCATTGGTCAAACTGTTTGCTCTATATTATCAAATGTATTATTGCAAGGTTTTATTGCATTGCTTTATCTTGAGGTACAGGATTTACTTAATTTAATGAGTTTTTGAAGTAAGCTGAATTAACTTTACCTTAATTTAACTGAAAACTAATAACCTGTGAAAACTGTATATAATATTCTTCATTAATTTTTTTTTTTTTCTTTTCAGATTAGTCCCTTTATTAATCAAGGATTACTAGAGCGGAATAAACTTCCAACTTTTCCAGCACAGGTTTTACGCAGCGGATGCCCTTCCAGCTGTAACTCAACACTGGGAAACACCTATACACTCTTACAATCACACACATACACTACAGACAATTTAGCTTATCCAATTCACCTGTAGTGCATGTCCTTGGACTGTCGGGAAAACTGGAGCACTTGGAGGAAACCCACGCGAACAGGAGGAGAACATATAAACTTTACACAGAAATGCCAACTTACCCAGCCACCTTCTTGCTGTGAGGTGAGATTTGTATACATTATATATATATATATATATATATATATATATATATATATATATATATATATATATATACATTATATATAAGGTCCTTTGGTTTGCCCCACAGTCCATAGACATGCGATACAGGTGAATTGGGTAGGCTAAATTGTCCGTAGTGTATGAGTGTTTGTGTGAATGTGTGTGTGGATGTTTCCCAGAGATAGGTTGCGGCTGGAAGGGCATCCTTGCTGGAAGGTAAAAACTTGCTGGAAGTTGGTGGTTCAATCCGCTGTGGCGATCCCAGATTTATAAAGGGACTAAGCCGACAAGAAAGTTAATGAATGAATAATATTAAACTCACATGTAAAAAAAACAAAAAAAACAGAACATTGCTAATGCTAATTTAGTAGTATTTTACTACTAATACTATTAAAAAATACATTAGTGGCTAAAATTGACTACTTCTAATTGAAATTTCCATAAAATGGGAAAAAAGTAAATTTACATTTAAAATAAATAAATAAATAATTAATAAAAGTAAACATTTACAACCCTTAGGTGTTTTGTAGAAGTATAATTGTTTATTTATTTGAATTAAATTGAATATACTTTGCATCTCCTTTCATTTTGTTAATAATCAGGATTAGCAAAAGTCTAGGTGTACCGTCTATAGAAAATTTCTTAATACTTCTAACAAACCTGAAATCGAAACATAGTGCACAGCTCTAAAACACAGCACAGCCCACTTTCTCTGATGAATGATGTCGTTAAAGTCAAGCTATCAGTGGACATGAGCGAAGAGATGCCACAACAACCCAGCTCACCAAAAGAAAGGAAAAAAAAAAACAGACAGAGAAAAAAACAAATAGTTTTGATTAAAGTCAAGGACATCCTGCATGACTCTTCCGTCCAAAGACATTCATCACTCTGGATGTTGATCCTCCCTCGTCTGTCCACTCCACTCTTGGAGGATGGAAGTAGAGAAAGAGATTTGTGCTAACAGAGATATAACATGCGGCTTATGTGGTCAGTCGGCACGTAGACCATGCAAACACTAAAATATGAATCCCAAGTGAGAGATAAAGACTAACTTTGAATGTTTAAATAATTTGGTATGGTTAGTTAATACTTAATACATAGCGAGAATGGAGATGTGTGCATTTTTTACAGTATTAGTATTGTACAGTATTATTATACTGTATTTTTTATTAAATACAAAATAAAAGTTTTTTTTAAATGATCATTAGGGGTCATGAGTAATATTTCATATTGCAAGATGTGCAACAAAGATTTTAGGTGAGAATGCAGTTGTATGTCTCCTGAATATATGGTGCATTTATGAGGATAGTCCCTATTAAAAAATTAATTTTCCTTCGTCTTATGCCGAATTCAGACTACATGATTTTAGCCCCAATTTTGACTCGCCGACAGGTTTTAAAAAAATTGCATAAAAATGCCTAAAAATCACAGTCAAATCGGTGCTTGTTAACGCAAGTAAAATCACACAGTATGAACTATCAAAGATGCGATCTGAGAGAATCACAGATGAGTTGCCAATGCCCATGAGATATTTGGCATGCTAAATATCTGGAGCTGTTGACAATTCAAATCATGCCGTGTGAAATGAGTTTTGACTGAAAACAACACGGGCAATTACCTACAGCCAATAAGAGAGCAGCATTTACTGGTGTGGGTATCTGCAGGCCAGCGGGTGGTTAGGGAAGAAGTTAAAAGCGCTCATTTTCAAATTATTTCAAAGAAAAACTTGTGGAAATTTGGCAGGAACACTCGTATCTGTTTGATGTGTCATCTGAACAATATCACAACCGGGTCGAACATGAAAAAGTTGAGAAGATTGCTAAGTCCTTTTAAAAGCCAGGTGAGCAAATATGTACATTTTCTACCCCATTAAAGGCTTCTTTTTCGTTATGTAGTTAATAAAAAAATATATACTACGTGTTTTTGGTTGTGAGACGTAGTTTGGACAAAGTTGTCAGGGATTCTTCCTATTGGAAAGCCATGCAGTGTAAGCCCTCTTTTAGCTGATCCATTTTGCAGTGTAAACAAAGCAGAAACAAAACACTAGCCCAGATAGTCATGCTGCCATGTGTATGAATGAGTAGAATAAGATTCAATTGCAAGTAAAACACTTTATTGACAAAGTCAATATAACAAGAGGAATAAGTTCAAATGGAAATAAACAAAACAAAGGTACACAAAGTGGTCACATGTAGATGGGAACGGGAGTCAGACTGTGGAACAGGGGGGTATTCCAGAAAGCTGGGTTAACTTACCATCTGCTAAAACCTAAACACTCGGTTGATTTACCCAAAACCTGCTTACCGCGAGTATGTTGGTTCCAAAACAGGTGACAAGAGTTAGTTAAATCAACCTCCTGAAGATAACCGCGGGTTAATGCGCGTGCACGGCACACACCTGAAGGCATTTTCAGTAGATCGCCGAATTCACGAGTCACCATAGAAAGTCACGGTGAGAAAAAAAGGGCAACGCACTTTACAGAGGCGAAGCTGGAGGTTTTAAACACAGAGATTACACATCTGCTTCAACGAAGGAAAGAAATATAGAATAAGATAAACAAATAGATAAGAAAATAAAAAATAAATAAGAAATTTTTTTAGTTCATTAAATTACACATGCTATCCTCCATTTTATTGTAATGATAAATTAAACTACTCTTTAACATCCTTTTTGAGTATGTTGTGTAACCATTCATGCATTTATTTTTCTTGCCATTAATTTCTTAAGGCCACACCATGTGTATTGACTAATAAGGCTTATAGAAATTGTAATCTTTCTGGAGCTAGAACTCTGTCCAACGTCATTAAACACAGAAACATTATCATAAAAGGTAATATTTAATTACTGGAGCTCTTTATTTAACACTCTAGAATATTCTTTCTGACACGCAGCTAATAGAAAGAGGCCTGTCTAACTGCTGTGTCCTATAATAAAGGCTTTTCAGTGGTTGAGTTTTTGACTTAAACCACACACTCTGTCACTGTTGTAAGTGATTGTTGTCAGATAACTTTAGGTTATTTTTATTTTGCATGCAGACGAAGTTCCTTCTGCCTCAACTAACAAGCAGTGTAAGAATTTTCTGCACTTTTCCATATTTGAATATTACTCTTGGATCACAAAATCTTTTATCTACATATTTAAATTCTAAAGTAGCTGTATGAGGTCCATCTTCAAAGATAAAGTCACATGAGCATCAACTTAAGGTGAGAAATGTATATGAAAAATATGTTGCACGTTGAAAGGTTTGTGTATAAAGCAGTGTACAAAATCATTCATTTTATTTCAGGAAATGAAGAAATGAACAGACCAAACTATTTGATTAAACATAGTTTTTTGACTAATTATATTTTTTAGCACTCTTCCATCTGTTTTGTCTGCTTGGGTCACTGAGATTTCCTCTGGGTCAGGCTGCAGGTATGTGTCATCGTATAAGGCAGAACAGGGTATCTTTTGTCCTCCAGCAAGTAACAATGTAGTGCCCAGTAATGATTCTATTTTATAATACAAATATAATAAAAATAAACATTGTGTTAAGCAACATTTGCTTTATAGTTTTTTTTTTTTTACTATATTTGTGTTATACACTTGAATCATTACTTCCTGAAAATCAGCCATTTAGCCTCAACATAGTGATGAGGTGGGGTGTGTGATGAGCTGGTAAGTGGAAGCAGTAATGAGTTTAATAGTTGAAACACCAAAAGATTAAGGATAGAAAATTAAGTTGTACCTGCACACTTATACTTTGGACAAATTTTATATTATCAGTGTCCTTTAGTGACTGATGGAGCTTTAAAATCGGCTGCAATTAATGCACACAATAGCATTTAGAAAACCTGAAAAAAATATTATATTAAAAAATTTAGGTGTGTGTGCGTGAATGTATATATAAGAATGACGTCCTACATCTTAAATTAAAGATATATTTTCCTACAAAAGACAAAGCTGCCACTTATAATATTATACAGAAAAATGTGAGGGTGCAGAAGAAGAGAAAAAACACAAGATCTGTAAGAGAGATTCGAACTCGCTCCGTTGTGCGCTCCGTTGTTCTTTATTGACGCACTGTCCACTACGCTATTCCCGTGCTCTGTATCATCTGTGTAATGATACGCAGTAATGTATGACCAAGGAACTGTACAAAAGTGTAAAAAAACAGTTCAGTGTCAGGCATACTGTACAGGTGGTCCTACTGCCACATTGTACAGTTGCCTAAAATGCCCTGACGCGAATACAAAGAGCTGCACTGAATGTTTTTTATGGTAAGCGCAGACCCGCCGTTTGTCACATTTGATTTCAAAAAGGTTTGTTAAATATATTAACATTATGAATTTGGTTATGAAAAAAACTATGCACTTATAACCCTCTCACAACGAAAAAAACTTGTATCTGTGTGTCTACATCCATAAATATTCTCATCAAAAGAGCATGCAATGCTCAGTAAACTCTCTGAAACAGACAAACTCTGAAACATAGCAACTTACTCTCTGAACATAACCTGCTCCGGAGCAGGTTATCTTCAGAGAGTAAGTTGCTATGGCTACTTAACATACCCAGAAGTTACCTCCGATTTTGGAACCAAAGTTGAGGTTATCCACCTACTTACTCTCAAACTTACCCGTGTATGTCACATAACCTGCTTTCTGGAATAGCCCCCAGAATAGCAGATCGGGACATAAACACTGACGTAACAGATAACAGAAACACTAAAACAAAACAAAACCATGTGACCAAAAAGACACTCTGGCCCCGTTTGAACTAATGCGTTTCAGTTTTAAAACGGCGTTTTAGATCAAAAACGATCCGCGTCCACACTAGCGTTTCACCTAGCATCTCTGCCCAGTTTACCAAATTAACCTAGTTATGCCTTTAAATGTCACTTTAAGCTGTATAGAAGTGTCTTGAAAAATATCTAGTAAAATATAATTTACTGTCATCATGGCAAAGATAAAATAAATCAGTTATTAGAAATGTTTTTTTTTTTTTTGTTTTTTTTTTCAACTACTATGTTTATGTGCTGGAAAAATCTTCGCTCCGTTAAACAGAAATTGGGTAAAAAATAAACATGGGGGCTAATAATTCTGACTTTAACTTGTATAAATTTATACAAACTTGTCTGTAAGCATTCCATCTTTTGTCATATTTTGATTTGATTGTTTACTTTTAATCAAACACAAAAGTGTACATTGTTAATCTACAGAAATTAAACATGTATTGGAAATTACAAGTTTTCTTTTTTTCAAAACTGGATATAAGAAATAATATTCACAGTGACACTAAGAATGCACAACAATTTCACAGAAAGGTTTCACATGATGGAATGTAATACAAAATAATATGATTTGGTAACACTTTAGTTTTTTTCGTTCTCTGTGTCCTAATTTCATACATCTGACTTTATGTCCTCAGTTCGCCTTTTATGAATTAGACTATCAATGCTTTTATTAACAAGCGGAGAGGGCACAAGAAACACATGACTTTCCTTGTTCGACACTGAACAATCCAGCGAAGGCTCATTGTCATTAATTTCTCATATCTTCATTATCTCTCTCTTCATGCAGAGAATAATAAATAGACTGTTAATACACAGAGGTGAAAATATTAACACACTCACACAAACAGACGCAACTGCTCCCCTTGACTTCTTGAGAAATGTTACATGCTGGGAATCCTAAAAAGAAGTGCTGAGATGGCAATAGTGTCAGCGTTTACAGAGGTTTAATACAAGCATCTGGTCTAATGAGGGGGAACTGGGAGGACAGCAGGGTCTATGGGAAAACCGGGACACTTCAGTGTGCTTATAAAGTTTGATCTCAGGGCAAGAGACTTCCTGCTAATGTAAGCAATCTTCCACTGTTATTACTAAAGCCACTCTGGACAAGCACTCAGAATTTGAGACACATAACATTATATATCGGCCAGAGGTCAAGAGGAAAGCATACTGTCCCAATAGAACATGTATTATGAGAACATGTCTTTGTGAATTAGATGTTTAAAAAATATCAATTGTGTTTTTTAAACTGTCAGTGTTGGGTTAGGCGATAGAACAGTTCCTGTAACCACATACACAGACACCTATGTGTGTTATACAGTATAGTTTACTGATTTATCTGTTATCGCATAGTCTAAATATGCATAACACATGCTGTGTTAAAGGTGCAGTAGGTGATTTGCCAGAATGCTAACATTAGCATGATAGCATAATAGCCCTGCCATGCAAAATCATATCTCCTTAAGTCACGAACATGCAAACGCGCACCGAATAGATGACAATAGACAACCTTATACAAGACAAAATTATGTCATTCACCAGTTAGATAACTCTATGGAGACATGCCCTTTGTCCAGCGTAATTGTTGACAGACCAGAGAGTGCAGTAATTACATTTCCCCAAAACTGGCACTGGGGTACAGCTATATTCGCACATTCTGACTTTCTCCTTAAGCCTCATGTTGTGTTCATATCCTTACCCTTACTTTAGTACTCCCGGTCAAAAATGACCGGTCTGTTTTAACTGCTCTTATATAAGCACAAAAAACATCACCACTAATTTTCTATTCAACGCTCTTTAGCTGTGATCAATGTGTCACGTTAGGGTGATCAAAACAGGAACAAAAACAGGTGTAGAATCCAAGTGCAGTTTTAAAAGTGTATTGTGCAGAGAAAGTGGCAAAAAAATACAAAAATTCAAAGTACAAAATAACAGATTAACTCGAACTAGACTTTAACAAGATACAGGAACAAGATCAGGAACAACATACCAAGAACGACAACAACCAACTAACAAACAGAGGATAAATGACTAAATATATAGTCCAGGTAATCAACGGAGATTGGAGACAGCCGTGGTTGTAAATCAGTGTAGATGACAGACCGGGTGTGTGCACGTGGAAAAGAGATGTATACCTGCAAAAGACTTTTTTTTTGCCTGTCTGTTTGTCCAAGTAATCCCACACTTTCTCTAATATATTAAGGTCTGGACAATGTGGAGGCCAGTTTAAGGCAGAAAGAAAAAAGAAAGAAAGAATGAAAGAATTAACAAATGAATGAATGAGCGAACGAACGAACGAACAAACAAACAAACGAACAAAGAAATTAACTAAAGAATTATGAACAAATGCACTGACAAGACAGACAGACAGACGGAAGAATGGACAGGCAGACAGACACACTGTAATTAAATATATATTAATTTTATTAAAAGGCTGCAACCTTCACTAACTCCTCATATAGATGCAGAGGTCAGATTTACAACAGATTTGTGTTTTTTATTTGCTGTACAAGAACGACAAGTCAAGTGGGATATCACTGGCCATCGGTTTCTCTTAAACTCCCGGCAAGCTCAAATATTTTGACAGTCATAATGCAGAATGGATCAGTTAGAGTGCAAAATAAAAGCACTGAAAGAGAAAGTGAGGGTGTGTGTGTAGACAAAGAAACAGCAAAAATATGTCGCTTCAGATGAATTCGAAATGTGAGAGTGTGTGGTCTGTGTGCGAATAAAAGCAAACTAACACTTAAAAGACAGGGGGGAAAAAAACTGAAACGATTAATTCAGATCCCACTGTAAAAGTGTTCAGAGTCAATCAGAGCATATGACACTCAAACTCCAGACAGAAAGTCTGCCATTATAAACAAAACACCTGATACAAAGCTTCGTATTTAATGTGCGCAGTCTCTTAAACATCTAACGTGTGTCTTAAGATGCCAAATATGAAAGGAGCATGACAAGGTGACCTCGTTACAAAAAACAAGTGTCAGAACTCAAAGTGTGTCACACTGGAGTTCACGACATTTGGTTTCATGTATAATTCAGAGCAGTGCAAGATACAAAATTATTTCACAGAAATCCCAAGGAAAAGAGCTTGATGAATAAATCCCTCAACTGCGTTCCAAAGCTCATAATTAAAAGAGAATATTATAATTAAGAGAATACAAACAGTTTCAGATCAAAAGGTCTTTCCTTCTGCTTAGGAAAACTACAGAAAGGGGGTATATCAACATAGCTGCAAGTCAGTTGACTGGTAACAATGCATACATGCATACTTTTCAAGGCATATTTAGGCTTGTGCAGTTTATTACAAAAAATAATTGTCTCTAGAAATAATTCTAATAGTCTAATTGAAGAAGTCCTTCTGCCATTACTACAGAAGAAGGAATCTTGCTTCTAATTAAAGGGAATGTAATCATATTTTGGGTGAGATTGTGTTCATAAATTGGAGTGTGTACACAATGAATAGGGTTTATTAAATTAATTCTGGGCAGGCAGGAAGGTCTTGGTTCAAGCCTCAGCTAGTTCAGTTGGCATTACTGTGTAAAGTTTGCATGTTCTCCCTGTGTTTGCGTAGGTTTTCACCGGGTGCTCCGGTTTCCCCCACAAGTCCAAAGACATGCATTACAGATGAATTGGGTTGTGTGTGAATGAAAATGTATAGGTGTTTCCCAGAGATAAGTTGCAGAGCTGTGTAAAACATGTGCTGGATAAGGCAGTAGTTCATTCCGCTCCACTGTGGTGACCCGTGATTAATTAAGGGACTAAGCCGAAAAGAAAATGAATGAATGAATGAATGAATGAAAAAGTGAAGTTTCCCCCCTTCCCCCCTTAGCACTACAGTAGAGCTGCACAATTAATCAAAAAAGTTTGTGATCTCGATTCCCCTAGTTAATCTTAAAAAGCAAAGGCAGCCACACAAGTCTTCACATTGTTTTACATACATTGTTCAGCAACTTGGACACCAATAGTGTTGAAATGATGGTAAAAGAGTCACATACTGTATTTATAATGTATAATTCACCCAAAAATGCCATTTTTGTCTCCATGTAGTGATGTATTCATCGCTGCGAAATCACATGTGACGTGAGCTGACCATGACCTGTTACCACAGAGAGGGCAGGTGGGCGCTCACCTGTGAATGAAGTGTACTTAACAGGACCTGCATAGGCTGTGAATAACAGGTTGTAGAGTTGTAAATAATATTTATACTCGTGGGAAGTATAAACCGTACTTAGTAAAAATGAAACCGAAAGCGAGCAACATCGGTTAAATAATCATATCGCATTATAGAGATATGATTGTGACAAGCATTTGAAATTTTTTATTTTTTTTCTTAGCAAACACAGAGTGTTGACCATGAGAATAAATATTTAAGAGTGTCAGAATAACTACTCTAGCCTATATAATGTTGAGTATAATGCAAGAGGGAATTTGATAATGACAAAATGCCTGATTTTGCCAGTAGAATTAAAATAAATTAGTCAAATAATGTTGTCAATGACATTGTCAATGACAATGACAGGCATATGTCTCATACATAATAATTTAACATCAGAATTGTGAATAGTTGTATTCTGATGTTTCCCAGAGATGGGTTGCAGCTGGAAGGGCATTCGCTGCATAAAAAGGTGCTGGATAAGTTGGCAGTTCATTCCGCTGTGGCGACCCCGGCTTAATAAAGTGACTACGCCGAAAAGAAATTGAATGAATTAAGTAATGTTAAAATAGGGACGGTCTGGTGGGCCAGAGACTAATCTAAAAAAAATTAATCAATAAATGAATGTTAAAATAGAATAACATCACTTCGTTTTTTTTTTTTTTTAATTATCCCAAGAAATATAAGTGTTCCTGACCACAATGATTCTAAATGCTCAATGGCATCTGTCACTTCAGCCTTGAGGTCAAAAATGTGAAAAGCTGTGTATGAAATATGACATTCAATAACTAATGTTGCATTCCAGATTCTGGAAGAGAGTATAGGAAATCCTGAGTAGGAAACCAGTGCAACGGGCCCTTTGGGTGAAGTTCAAATGGACACAAATGTTACAGGTTCGGTTGCTAATAGAGGTGACCCAGGACCTGGAGCATTACCAACACAACATTCCTGCTCTATCAGCACGCTGTCCTTGAGGAAGAGAGCTCAAGGTTGTCGTCCCTGAATCACTGCACTGTACGTCACTCCAGATAAAAAGCTTGTGTGTGTATCTGTTTGAGACAACGATAGGCTCATTCAAGTCTATTGTCACACAGCTGACAACACGTGCTGTTTACAGCAACATTTAGAAGTCAAAAGCGTGCCAGTTCTTTATGAACAACAGCACCTTCTGCTGATCTCACAATGCATGCACCTTAAACTTCACATCAACAGGGTTTAGTTAAGAATCTGTGTGAATGTGGAAAACACTGACAGACTATGAGAGAGAGAGAGAGAGAGAGAGAGAGAGAGAGAGAGAGAGAGAGAGAGAGAAAGAGAAAGAGAGAGAGAGAGAGATAAACCAAATCAAACAGAATATGAGCCAAGGCGGGTGACAGTGTATAGGTCATACGTTCCTTTGACTTCTGACAGCTAGATGGATTGCTTTCATTTGAAGAAAAGAAAAATATTTAAAAAGTAAATGCATTAATATTCATGCACCTCTGGAGGAATAGGTGTCTTGTGTCTACTGAAAAAGAGAAGGTAACTAATCCTGACTACAAGAGGTGTGCGGTCTGATCTGGGGAATCATCGAAAACCACAAACAAGCACAAAGTCACAACAAGAGCTGTGGTGGGCACCTAAGACCATCTTTAAAAGATTACCAAGATGTTTTTGAAAATAGCTTTACATTGAAATGCAAAAATAGTAATTGTAATAATAATTACAGTGATTAATGTTTTGGAACATAAGTAAAAATTTGCTGCCATGAAACTCTGTGCACACAGGCTAATAGGTACTCCTACATGGAGTAGGAGATTGGTTGCTGCCACCTCGGCAGCAAATGAGCTTGCTCCTTTTAAATTTAAATGCACCACGTTGTTTTACATTGTTAAGCTGCGGCACGTTTTCGGAGACCCTTCTCCACCCCAGCTCCACCTGTTAGATCTGTTACGGGGGTTACATATGTATTATGTTAGCAGCAGCAGCGTGTTATATTCTCAGACTGCATGTCTGTGTATATATCCTGGCAGTAGCAGGTCTTGATACCTGCTCTGCCATAATAATCAAAGCAGCAGCAGCGTAGCAGATCTATACCACCAAGACCAAATACATTAACATTGCCATATAAATATTTAATACCTTACTAAATCCTAAGACTGTTCGTGAAAGGAATATCTTAACGTTTAATTAATCTTTATTTCTATAGCACTTTTAAACTGTAGGTGGTGTCAAAGTAGCTTAACATAGATGAAGTTCTAAAAATGATAACTGCTTCAGTCTAGTTTTCACATGAAGTTCAGATTGGTACTGTTCAGTGTAATGTAAATGTCACTGCTAAAAGCCCAAGCACAGAATAGCAAATACAAGAATATGCAGTTTTAGCAGTGCAGTTTTGGTTATGTTTTGTAACAAGGAGCTTCTTTGGTGATATTTTTATATTTTTGGCATTTTCAGTTCTTTTTTTTCTAATTTGGTAACTCTTTTTGGGGTGCCATTGTTATATATATCTCAAAAAACCCTGTAATTTGCAAGAATTTAAATGAAAATGTACAATTATAAAATGGAAGCATTGCCCCAATCCACACCTCTGGGACCCCATTCACACAAGGCTTTAGCGTTAACGCTTGACTGTAGGTGTGTCTGAAGTTAGGGGCGAAGCGATCGTCATAGCAGTGTCAGCCAATTAAATTCAGTCTGCAATAGGCCACTGTCTAGCTGGTGTATTTGCATACAGTGATCTGATTGGCTGACACTTCCATCGGCGTTTGAAAAGTTGAGCTAGTCCCAACTTCTGCAGCGAGCAACACCTCTAAAGCAGTGTCGACGGATCCACAATGCAGTTCGGCAATGCCTGACGTCACCCATTCAAAGTGAATGGTAAGCGTTTACTCTGACGCCCCGTGTGAATGGAGCGTAACTGAGCACCTGAGCAAATTTTACAAAAAATTGACAAAATGACATGGTAAAAAACAATACTAATAAGCCACTAGATTAACACTTCGGGTTTTTTAACTATAACCATAGATACAAGCAATGTATTGATGTTACTGAGTAGCTATAAATGAATAGTTACACTGTAACAAGGACACTGTAAAACAAAACCATATGACATCATTTTCACAATTAAATTTAGATGATAGGTGTCAAACTAGATTCCTGGAGGGCAGCAGCTTTGCAAAGTTTTGCTCCAACCTCAATCAAAGACAGCTGATCCAACTAATCAAGACTGCTAGACACTACTAGATCAGCTGTGTTTGATTACGTTTGGAGGAAAACTGTGCAAAATTGCGGCCCTGCAGGAATTGAGTTTGAGACCTATGTTTTTTTATTATGATTGGACAGTAACCAATCAAGTAGGAGGCCAATTAAGTAGGAAACGCCACACTGTAGGACTTATTTTTAAATTGTTTGTGTAAAACTACTATTTTTTTGTAGGGTATACTCTTTCTCCTAAGATTTTTTTAAAATTCTTCTTTAAATGTAAGAATCAATAACATCCAAAGCACCAAACAGAGGGTGCATTTATATGATATCTTGATGTAGATGTTTCACAAAGTATTTTAAAAATACAAAAATACAAGACACTAAAGTATTTTGATCCAAAATATTGCGCCATTTACATCCACCATTTCAAATTAGTATCATAAATAATGCCAATCCCTGTATATTCCAGTACATTTTTAGAATGAGCGTGGGTTGAAAGCAAACAGAAAGAAAGACATTTAATTTGGTATTGCCATAGTTGCATCTACACCAGTCAGAACCCTTTGAAAACTTCTCTGAATGTTAAAGAGACGAACCTTGACCTGATTTAACATGACGAGCTATCTGCTCAAAGGACAACATGTCATTACAGGAAGTAAAGCAATAGTAATATACAAAAGGAGCAGAGGAAGAAGCCTAGTGACAATGGGAATTATCGCTGTTATTCGCTCTCTCCCCTCTTGACAGGCAGAGCTTTAATTCTGTAATCCACACAGACAAGAGGTGATAAAAACAGCAGAGGAACCTGCTCCCTAATCGCTCACTAATGGTTATGACAAAGACCTGCTTCTTTCACACATACACACACATTCACACACACACCAGACAGGCACAGACCTGCTAAAGCAAACACAAAGTCAATAATTAGCTCAGTCATTAGTGGAGCATTAGGAGTCATGTAGGGAAGTTTTGTGGTTAGCTGACTGCACGCCTCATGTCATTACATGATTTTAAGATGCCTTTGGTGATGATAAAGAGGACTGAAGGCTTATTGGCCAATGACTGTGGTGTATTAAATAACTCAAATATGCACTGTTTTAATCTTATGAGCGACAAACCAAACAAGCTGTTGCAAATTGCTAATCATGATTATGTAAAAAATTATACATTTCTAATTAGTATAGCAAAAAATGTGGGCCTTTTTACTACTGGTCTGGACCCAATTTTGCCTTCAGAACTGCCTTAAATATTTGTGGTATACATTCAACATGGTGTTGGAAACCGTTCTCAGTTGTTTTGATGTATATTGACATCACAATACTACATTTTTATGAAGTTTCATCTTGCAGCTGCCCCCCCAAAACTATACTAATCATTTAAGAAATTTCAGTAGTTTAGTATGTTATCCTTGTGTCATTCTATTGCTATTATACATTAACTTTTTTATTATTTGATTTGTTTCATTGCGATCTTAGGATTGTTTGGGGTTTACCAAAAATCTTGCACAACTTCATGTCAACAGCTCTTTAAAAAGATAATTTTCTCATCGTTGAGAAATATAGATATATTTGAGATAATTTAGATATCAGAATCAGAATGATATTCACTTAGAAGTACTTACACATATCAGGAGTTTGTGTTAGGACCTTTCAGTACAGAAAGTACATAATTCTAGAACAGAAAACTTTCCTTTGACACATTTTTTTGGAATTTACTGCTGATATATAACAGGGGAAATAAGTATTGAACATGTCACAATATTTCTAAGAAAACTTATTTCTAAAGGTGTTGTTGACTTGAAATGTTCACCAGGGGGCTATTCCATAAACCAAGTTTACAGAAAAAGCTAGGCTTATTTTGGTTAAGTCAGGTTCAATGATGGCGGATTTGGTTTCATAAATAAAATTTACGATAGTTCAAACTCAGTTACTTTGGCAACTTATGCTGGGAAACTAGCCTGTTCCGGGGTCTCTCTCTTTGGTTAAGTCTTAAGTTCAAGCTTAATTAAAGTAATTTTAGCATTCACCTGCCATATTCTGATGCCATTTTAATTCATGTAACCTCTTAATAAATAAAGTGCCTTTACCTGGGGTTGCCACAGAGCAATGAACGCCTCACTTATACAGCATATGCCTTATGCAGCGGATGCCTTTTCAACTACAACCCATTACTGGGAAACATCCATGCACACTCATTCACATTCCTTCACTGCACCCAATTTAGCTTATTCAATTCACCTACAGCGCATGCCCCATGTATGTGGATTTGAGGGAAACCAGAGCACCTGGAGGAAACCCACGCAGCATGGGGTTAAGAAAGACACTGACTAATATAAAGAAGACTACATTTCTTTAATAATGACTTTAAAGCTATAAAATGAGTGAAATAATCAGGAGATGATCCGTGCTGAGCAGCAGTCTTACTTTATTGTAAAGATATTTTCAGACGGTAAAAACTATTATTTAACTGTTGGACATGCCTACTATTTAAATTACAAATTAAGTTATGTGCAATAAAATGTAATTACACAGAAATAAAGTATTGAACACATGAAGAAAGGGAGTTGCTTCATGAAAGCAACCGTCTGCCCTTTGTCATTGTATAGCAATATTACTGCTTTAGTCCAACATCTACATTACCAGGTTGATGAAGATGAAACCAGGGTGGACATTTCAGCAAGATGATGATCCAAAACACAACCAAGGAAAGCTTTCTAATGGTTTCAGAGAAAGAAAATCAAGCTGTAGAATGGCCTAGTCAGTCACCTGACTTGAGTTTAATAGAAAGTACAAAATACAGATCAAATTTGATAGACAAGACTCATAGAACCATCAAGATTTTTATACTCTGTTGAAATATGTAAAGAAAAAATCACACTAAATAATTTGCGCACTGTATGTCTCTATAGAAGTTGAACAGGACCAATTAAATGTTTGGATATACCTAATGGTCAGCAGACTGTTTTGGCTGCAGGTAAAATTATGTAAGTCATTCAAAGAGATGTTTCCTACAAATGATGTATCCTTTTAGTTTTTTTTTTTTTTTTTTGCTACAGCCATTGCAGTTTTAATCACTGTGTTTTCGACAAAAAAAAGGTAAAAAAAAAAAAAACATTTGTCTATTTATTTTTTACAAAAATGTTCATAAATTGTTCTCTGATTTTGAATCTATGAACCTGAAGTAAGAGACTTCAATCAGATAACTCAGAAACCTTCATTTGCATTACAGATGGATGTGTTTCTGCTTTTTAAAACATCTTTATTCATTGGTAGTTCTGCTGAGAAGCTCGTTTCATTGAGAGTGAGTGTGGTTATAGAAAAGCCTTTTTAGTCCCATAAATTGCCAATTACCTGTTTGCATACAACAAAACTAGGAAACCAAAGAGGAATGACAACCTCATTGAGCAGCAGTATATACATGGCCATGGGATTTAAAAATCAATCATATATAATTTTGAATTCAATCCAGAAGCTAGACAAATCGTGACAATTGTGTCCTCGTTCTCATCTCAAGACAGACATAGGAAAGCACCTTTTGTGTAAATTAAAGCTCTTATCAACCAATAAATCATCTGTAACAAAACATCAGTCAAGAGAAAGTAATTCTATAACATCTCAAGGCCAAGGTTTGACCAAAGTGCGCAGGCTGCTGCTTTTGACAACTTTCTCATGTCTTTCTCATTCACTAAGGCAAAAGTGGGGCCCTCAAATCACTAAATCACTCTGTTTATGTGCTATTCTGTGCGTCTGTAAGAAAGAGAGAGAGAGTTGCTGTGTATCCTCAATGATTTATTTGCTGGCCTTCACAGCTATAAGGCTACAGCTCTGATTCAAAGCTCCTCTGTAACACTGACAAATGACATATATTCCTGGCTGACATGAATACTGTACTGAATATGACCTGCTCAATGGGGACAAGCGTCCCGGCCCTCTCTATTTTGAAGTTCCTCAGAGGGCGACGGGACACAGAAGTGAAAGTCTTGAGACAGAGAGATCTGTGACACTCATCCTCAGGTGGTTTCTAGTACATATTTAGCACTGTAAAGCGGTTGAAATGGATCTTGCATAAACGTATCATCCCCTGAGGTACGGGAACGCACGCATAATGTTAGTACAATAGACCTACAAGAACATCCATTTGCATGTGTTTTCAGACAGTTCCACAACTCACTGCAGAATACACTGGATAGCTTGCTCTAGTGCAGTGTATGAGAATGTCACTGTTTTGAATATACATTTTTTATATAGATTTTTTTTTATCTTAAAATGGATCTGTGTTTTGATAAGTCCTTTACATTTTAACATCAGGTTAGGGGCCTGGACACACAAAACAATTATCAAAGTTTAAATTATAATTATTTTTGTATTATTATTATTATTCATACTGCTATTGACTGTAGTGTACACTAGAGATCTGAGCGGGGCAAAATTTTGAATCCTGCTCATGGCAGGTTTCAGTCCAAACCCGAATGCTTCCCACTTATGTTCAGCATTTGTTGTCCCGCTGCCAGACCCTCCCATTTTTTTACCCGCCGCACCCATTCCTGCTAAAGGGGGTTGTGGGGGGTATAACAAGCTGTCTGTATAAACACACACATAGACACACAACAACAAACAAGCTAAATGCAGAATCTCTCATTCTCACACATACATATGCGTGCTTGCATGCTCGGGAGTAGGGAGCGATATTGTTAGACTGCCCACTCCCATTCAAGTAACCACCAGTTACCGATCACTCCTGCGCTTTATTCAGAAACTTATACCCTCGCCTCAAGAAATCTGGTCGGGTCTCGTGGCTCCCGCAGTACAGCCATGGGAATGCAGACCTAGAGTGTACACAAAGTTTCATGCTTTATGTGTTCAGGATTCAGCACTATACTTTAAAATCAAACTAACAATGACGAACTACAGGATCATGTATGCACAGGTACATAGTGCTTCTTTACAAAACTGCATTGCCACATTGTGCGAGTGATGTATAATACAGTATTTTTTAATTGTTTTTACCCACTTCACTAAAATTTTTTGATCCTCAAATCTATTTTGCATGCCTCATCATTCATTATCACAAACTCTCTGAATTTTATCCTTCTTATGTGTGCAGCATTCCATCAATGTTTAATTAGCGGGCACCCCTTGTTTTTTTTTTTTTAAATACAGTACAGGCTTATCTATTTTTTATGATTAAGGTACCAGCATAGGTTTTATGAAATTTTGTGGTCATTTTAGATGAGAAAAGTACATAGTTTAGTATTTTTTATTTTTATTTTTTTTTATTTCCACTGTTATGATTGTCACGAGATATTTTTTGACCACTAAATCCAACCCAAGCTTATTCTGAAAATGCAATATACATGTCTGGAAAGCACCAAATATGTCCCAGGAGGTATTTTTTGCAGTTTTTGTTTTCTCAAATGTACTTGCGATTGCTATTTGTGCCTACTGTTCTCGTGTAAATCCACCTCTCGCTGTCAACTGACTGACTGACTGACTGACTGACTGACTGACTGACTGACTAAATGACTGACAGACCTACCCTCCTCCTTCCCTAAACTCAACCAATAGTGTTTTCAAAAGCACAGATTGACCCGCCCACCCACTTCCCTCAACCACGCCAACAGTTTTGCTACAGTTTGCACCCTTCCCCCTCATTTTTACAATGTTTTCAGATTTTACAACATTCTCACCATATTATTTATTATTTACTTTTTGCTTTTTAGCTTTTATATGTGTCTTACCTGCTTTCTGAAATTGTTCTTTGCCAGACTTGAATCCCGTCATTGTGGTAAACTCCTCATCCATACGGTGGTAAGTGGTCAGCTGGTACTGTAAGCACAACGTACTGTAAAAGGAACAGCCTCATACTGCCTTGTATTGTTCACTTTAAAGACGAAATGCAGCCACATAATTTGTGATCTCCAGAAATGTATAGGGCTACATTTTCAGAGTGAGCCTATGTTGTCGGAATCAGCAAGATAAAGAAAGAACTTCCATCCTTTCATAAAACATATTAATATCCTGTTAATAATGAGAATAAATATATATATATATATATATATATATATATATATATATATATATATATATATATATATATATATATATATATATATATATTTCATCAAAGGACAAAAACTTAAAGCTTTGTTTGAAATTGTTTTATTGTTGACAAAATAAGAAAGAGAAAACTGTATATAATCAAAAAATATATATAATGTTAATCCCATCATAGTAAGCAATGTTGGTGACGCAGAACTATGAATCAACATCGATGCATTTAATTAACACACCCAAATACATCCTTCAAACAAGACAAACATAATTTTGCATCTTCGATGGAACTATAAATGCACTACTTTTAAAGTAATATGTCAATGGAAACATTAAAAATGAAGATTAAAAAAGTAAAATGTTTTATTACAGTATATGTAGTAGCATCAAGTAAATGAATAAACTGTAAAATGTATCAAGACAGTTTACATTTTAAATAGATTTTAACGAGTTTAAATAACATGCTCTCAATGTAAATCTGATGAGGGGGAAAATACCACCACATGCTATTAACAATCCACTATCATTGCTTTTGGAAGAAAAACTAATCCAATTATGGTCAAAATAATCCCATCATATTCAATAATGTAAGTGCAGCTGAAGATAATGAACACTGGTAAACTGAGGCATTTTTGCTAGAGAGTTAATTAACTCACCCTAACACCAGATCATGTATAGACAATACAAACATAATATTGCACTAATGACACAGATACTTGAATATTGACAAACACATTCATCAAAATACAGTGTTATAAACAAAGACAATAAAATCTGTAAAAATGTATAAAAATAAAATACAATATTGAGAAGTAAAAAAAAATGCCATTAAAATGAAAAAATGGTTTAGTCTTCATAAAATCTGATGAGAGAGAGAGAAAAAAAATAATATCACAAGCTATTAACAATGTGCTAACAATGTTCTTTGGAAACTAATCCAATTAGAATCAAAATAATCCCATCAAAGGCAATAATGTTGGTGAAGCTGAACAGTTAATGAACACTGGTAAACTGAAGCACTTTGTTGTAAGTAAATTAACTCACCAAAATAGATCCGCAAACCAGATCATATAATTACATTCACATTTAATCATTTAGGTGATGCTTTGATCCATAGCAACCTATTGAAGGAATGAGGACAACTGAAAAATAACAGATGTACAAACATAAATTTCTCTCTGCTCATGTAAAGGCACCTTTCTGAAACTTTTAAACTTTTAAAAAAGCGTACATCATCCAGTCTAATTGTAGTGGATGAATGAGTGATTTCAACGTTCAGAAGCAGCACAAAACTGTAGCAGGACACCAAGGCAGGGTTAAACCAGCTGACTGTAAGTAAGTGCTTAAACTGGACTGTAAAGTCCACACTAGAGCCTTAGTAATCTAGTCTAGTTTGACTGCACCACATGTTCTTAAAGAAACACTCAACATTTTATTGGAAATAGGCTCATTTTACAAGTTAGTTGAATTTTAAATAAAAAGTATTAGTCTCCTGTTAATATTGACTAAATTTCATCACAACACAACAAACTTGTAACTAAGTAATAAAGTAAAAGTACACACATTTAAATACAGTAATAATTAAATAGTTCTAATATAGAAACTATATATTTTTGAGAAAGATGCTAATGGTGTAATCTAATCTGATGATTTATGCTAAGATAAGCTAAAGTATTCTATTTTCTTATTTGAGCCTACAGTATTTTTAAATAAAACAGAGCGTAGTAATTGAGTCGTAAGCTCTCAGTAAAGTAATGCGGTAGCACTTTAATTGAAAAAAAAAAAAAAATTCACAACATTTTTCAGCTGGCTTACTACTTGCATATTATTAAGATATTCACTGATAAAAATGATCTTATTTAAAATTGCTGATCATTGATCATACCTAAACCCAACTTTTACCTTACTAACTATTAATAAGCAGATAATAAGTAGTTTATTGAGCTAAAATTCTTAGTTAATGGTTTGTTAGTAGCATACATTGTACATTTAAACAAGTGTGACCGGAAATTCATAGCCACATTGAATAATACAAACACCTGATCAGAAGCCATGTGGAAAAATAAGGAACAGGGTAAAAAAATCAGCCAACAAGTCACTTTTATTTTAATTGATTAATACAAACAAGGCGACGCTGTGGCGCAGTATTTAGTGCTGTTGACCCACAGGAAGAAGGTCACTAGTTCGAGCCTCGGCTGGGTCAGTTAGCATTTCTATGTGGAGTTTGCAAGTTCTCCCTGTGTTCGCGTGGTGGTCCCTTCACAGTCCAAAGAATGCAGTACAGGTAAATTGGGTAGGCTAAATGGTCCGTCATGTATGTGTGAATAAGTGTGTATGGATGTTTTTTCAGAGATGGGTTGAGCTGGAAGGTCATCTGCTGCGTAAAACATGTGATGGATAAGTTGGCGGACTGAGCCAAAAAGAAAATGAATGAAAGAATGAATGAATACAAACAAAACAACTCCTATATATATATATATATATATATATATATATATATATATATATATATATATATATATATATATATATATATATATATATATTTATATATATATATATATATATATATATATATATATATATATATATATATATATATATATATATATATAAATAAAATAAAAAATACTAACTTAATACTAAAAGAGCTTTGGCAGGACATACACAAATGTGAAAGACTGTGAGCTGAAAGAGATGAAGGAAATTAAAAGTTGTGGATCTTCATCATCAATCTAATAGAATCTTGTTGTCACCTCTTACAACCGTTATACATGGACAGAGGATTCGTGCAAATATTTGATTGGAATGTAGAGTTACTTTTAAAGTTCAATGGTGCATCGCATAACTATTTAGTAACATGTAAAATACAACTTAGTGTTTCATTATGTCGCAACTAAGCTAAATCTTTCGCACTGATGGTGAAACCGGCCCCATTTTAGGCCTTTAAGGGATAGTTCACCAGAAATGTACCCCCTATTTAATCACTTTCAAGTTGTTCCAAACATTTATGAGTTTCTTCTTTTGAATCCAAAAGCAGATATTTTAAAGATAGCTGGAAACCATTAACCAATGTAAGTCAATGGTTATGGGCAAGGCTTTACATTAACAGCTGCCAAATGCGGGTATTTCAGCTGTGGCTGGTTAGACAGATACTCTCACTAGCCACTTTGGCTGGTTGAATATAATTTTTAAATGATAGTTTTCTTTAAAGCAGGGTTCGGTGATAAAAATGGCCCAATATGCATGCAAATGTGATTTTAGAATCGAGAAGCAGCATGGCCGACAAAAATTTCGTTGACGCGAACAAAAGAAAGCAGGTGAATACAGAACGAGAGGATGATCACTCACGCACACAGGTGATGTGATGCGCACAACTGTTTAAAAAAAGCTTGCGCATTTCCGTTTTATGGCACGAAGCAACCATGTTTGGAAACGCAAACTGCTGCAGTCGGTTCTCATTGAAATAGACTGCTCGAAAAGTGATGCTCGTGCACCCACAATCCTGTGGCTTCCAAAAGCTTCATATGTTTTTTAAAATTTCTCTTTTTGTAAGCAGCAGCGGTTGCTGGTTTTGATTGAACTATTCTTTCAACAGAGCAGATTATGGGCCTACTGTTATCCGTGTTCGCGTGATCATCCTTCCGTTATAACGCACAGTATGTTTTTCACCAGCTTTCTTTTGCTTACGGTTATTTTTATTAAAAATATTTAATTGTAATTTTTACAATAACACTAATATGAAATTAACTTCCCATGTATGTGTAGTTAACTAGTGATCTGAGAGATATTTAGCTTAGGCAGACTAGGCTACTGTGCATAGTTTTAGATACATGGCAATCTATCAACCCGGGCTCATTTTGGAAACGTAGTCCCGCAGACGTTTTTGGAGACCGCGGAATACATCCCGGTGGGTACGTACGGCTGCAGTTTTTGTTTTTGCCAATCCGCGAGAGGCTGCTGTTTTGCGCTTTTTCACAAATCAAACGCCTCTTGGAGTGCAGTTCGCGCACAGGCTGTTCTCGCGTGAACCCACCAGAGGCTGCTGTCCGACTGACTGGATGATTGCTTGCGCGACCGGCCTGACCCGCCCTCCTCCTTCACTAAATCCAACCAATTTTACCGATTGACCAGCCCGCCCGCTCGCTTCCCTAAACCCGAGCAACAGTTTACAAAAGCTGTCCAAAAAAAGAAAAGCCCTAATTTTTTTTTTCTACCGCATTTTCGAACTTCACTGCGTTCTCACCCTGTTGCGAAACTCGTTCACTTAATTTTTGGGATTCTGTTTTTGTCTTACCTGATTGCTGGAACTGCTCTTCCCCAGACTCGAAACTGATCGCTGTGGTCAAGTCCTCTCTGAATCTCAATCCTGCCGACGTACACGGTGAGCTGAGTGGACAAATGGATTGCAGCGGGAAAGCCCCCCATAAGGCCGGCCGACCAGCCAGCAAGCGCAAAAGGGAACAGCGTCACACCGCCCCGTAGCGTTCGCTTGAAAAAAATAAATGCAGCTGTACGTACCTCCCGGGACATATTCCGCTGTCTCCAGAAACGTCTGGAGAGCATCTATACAGCTATTTTTCTGCAAGGTTTTACATATTATTTAACATTTGTGGAAAATAAATAACAAAAATTTGTTATTTTTATGTTTAGTGTGGCTAGAGATAAATTTGGTAAATCAGTGTTGAGACCTTAAAAGTCCTGTAAAATAAAAACAAATTGCAATGCGACACTATGAAACCACAGCCCATTTGCTCAAGCACATTAAGCGAGTTCATACACAAAAAAGAGAAGACAAGTAGTTTTAGCATGTCAAATTTATTCATATAAAATATATTTTCCCATCAAGAAAATTTTGGCAAGTAAAAATAATGGAAAGTGGTTGGTGATCAAGCTATGTCAAGCTCTGGTTACGGCTTTTCAGCTTTCTTTAAAATAGATTATCTTGTGTTCAACAGCAGAAAGAAACTCATAAAGGTTTGAAACAAGTAAATAATGTTGAGTAAATTATTATTTTGTTTTATTTTTGGGTGAACTATCCCAAGTATATTTTGGCCTAATGTGTACTTACTGCTCTTTTTATTTGGACGTCAGCATTGACACAACAAAAGTACAAAAAAAAAAAATACAATTAAAACATGATATAATACAGTAGAGTCAAGTATTAGTCAAGCCAGCATATTATAGAACATTTGCAAATGCTGCAGTCCTGACAAAAATCAAATCACGCAACCAAGCCAAATGGCTAAATCAGCCGTGGTCAGTTTTCGCTCAACTTGCTCCTCAGAAAAAGAAGGACTTGAGTTGTAGAAGTAGACAACCTTGTCTCGACCCCCGGAGAAATGGCTTCCTGTGAAGAAGTTTATCCAAGGGTACGCAAGATTAACGAGGATATTTTCATTGGACGCCTCCGTTCCATGCCACGCATACTCAGAGGTGATAAGATCAGATTATTTATTGTGCCTTCCTCTCCAGGTCATTTACTATGTTAATTTTTATGAGCCGCGTGTTGCCTTTGTCTGTGGGTTGTGCGCTGCTCTTCGCAAACCTCGGGCGAGGGGTGGAAAAAAGGGGATTTGTGTACTTAGCGCACGCTCTGCCAAATTAGTCACCCATGCCGATTATTTCTGCCATTCAGAGCTGCTATGGAATGTCTAATTTAAGTTACACTCTGTGAAATTCAATTCTATTAGCAGAGCCGGAAAAATAGGCCTCTATTTGCGGGACCTTGTGGTTTGTATCTGAAGAGATAATGAAATGTTACTTGTAACAGATTGGTTTGACTTGGATCCTTCAGGCAGAGGAACTCTTTGTTTCTTGTATCTAGGTCTTCTCCAGAGATCATACGTATTCCAGAAGAACCAAGCTATTTGGAGGAGTCCAAAACGAACAATGCGCATGTGAATCTGTAATCAAACAAATGACAAGAACATAATTATGTTGTGCTTTATTTATGGACTATTAGACACTGGATTTTGTTTGGGAGGTTTTTCAACTATTCAGGGGTCCATTTCCCAAGCAACAAAGTAACTCGAAGATGAACTACCATAGTACAATGCTATGTTCAGGAAAAAAAATAACGTATGGACAAGTGTTTGCACTATAGGTGAATTGAGTAAACTAAATTGTCTGTTGTGTGAACATGTGTTTCCCAGTACTAAGTTGCCACCAGAGGGGCATCCATTGGATAAATGTATGCCGAAACAGTTGGCGGTTCATTCCGCTGTGGTGAACTCTGAAATAGAGATTAAAGGGAAGCAAAATGAATGAATGGCCATAAAATGACATGTAAAAATATTTTCATTGATTGTATAATATTTTAATATTTTTATTTAATTTATTTGTTTTCTAAACAGTTACATTTGGTTTTATGTTTTTACATTTTACAATTTAATTTTTTACAAAAGTGTCATGTTTATAATTTTTTTTTTTTGATTATAAAAAAAAAGTTTGACACTCTAAACAGAGCAGAGATGTATATTTTTAAAACATAAATTAAATTACGTGTTTATGCCTGGATGTTAACTATATATACTATTAACGTAAGACAACTTTAATGTTTTAAAATTGTTCAAAGTGTATGGTGAAGTGTTTGAGTACACATAGGCACGGTGGCCGAGAGAGCTTAACGTGCTGCTATTTAAGAAAGCACATGCAATTACAAAAAACACCTGCAAATTGAGTAAAGATCTTCATTCTTTTGATAGCACATGTGCTGCAAATCCTCACAGCGCAAACACATTTAAAAAACCTGCTGCATTTTCTCACAACGCCAATAATTTACGAAACGCTGCATTTTCTCTTAACACTTGCGAAAAGGAACGAAACACAACAAAAAGGTTTCAAGGAGACCCTAAAACTTAATGGACCTGGCTATGTCAGTTATGATAATTTAGGCTAATATAATACAAAAAAGGATGTTAAATAAACAAACAAAAAAATTTCACAAAACAAAAAAGATCACCTGTAACTTCACTGAGCGATAATCATGGCACATCGGTGTTCATCACGTTTCTGGGTCCTCTTGAAACATTTTTGTTGCACTCTGTTCTTTTTGCAAGTGTTTTGACAAAATGCAGCGCGTTTGGTAAATTATTTGCGTTTCAAGAAAATGCAGCGCATTTTAATCGCTTGTTTGCATTGTGAGAAAACGCAGTAATTTTTCTTTTTATCTATATGCCTTGTGAGGATTTGCAGCACATGTGCTATCAAACGGATGAAGATCTTTTTTTTTTATTTGCTCTTTTATTTTTTATTAATTATTTTATTAATTAATTTATTAATTAATTTTTATTATTTTTTAAATTAATTTTTATTACGATTAATTTGATCTTTTTTTTTAATTTTGCTGTTTTTTTGTTTTTTTTTGTAATTGCACATGCTTTCTTAAATTGTTGCATATTAAGCTTTCTCGGCCACTGTACATAGGAGGTAACTGAGAATAAAGCACAGCCATGAGCTCTGCTTCTCACCACAGGTCTAGCTGTGTAGACAGTTATTGGAAAACTGTTAGTGAATGTTTGTTGGGATTCAGGAAACAAAATCCCCAAATTCTGTTTGGAACGACAGAACTCAATGCAATCTTAGTTGATTGCCAATGCTTTTGGGCAAATGCACCCCACAATTTTATAATTTTGCTAAAGATAATGAAAAGTCAAATATAAAGAGGGGTCAGAGCAAAAGGTCGACCTTTGCGCCCCTAAAATAGAGTGGGGTTAAGTGTTTCACTTCATTGGTCAAATGGAGAAACTGTGGTCCCAGACTAGGAATATTTACCAGTGAACTCAGCAGTCGTCTTGTGCCATACATTAGGCTAATTGCTCCATGTACGATTTTCCAGTGACAGCGACTATGAAAAGAACTTGTGTCGAGATTTAAGTGCACCTTTAGTGGCATAAGCCCTCAAAATACCTGAGAGTGATGTGAGAGGCTTAACCACAGTCTGTCTGTCACCTCTAACAGACAAACCTCACGTCGACAGAGACAGCTTTAACATCAAGGCCTTCATGGATAATTCATGTATAATTACAGAAAGCTTTCAAACTGGTTTAAATCACCCTCCCTCCCTCCCTTTTCTCCTCTCCATTGCCCCACCACATACACACACACATACCTGCATGCACCCACACACACACATATAAAATGAGAGAAGCATAAAGTTGAGTTCAAAAACCAGAGATTACTAGTAACATTCAGGATCCCATTTCTGAAATTTGCAACATAAATTTTCATTACAATCAGCATAATAATTTGAGTGAAAAAAGTTTGACCAACAATGAACTGCATCCTGTTCTCAAGGAAATATTGAGATATCACTCAATATTTGCATACCATCAAAACTGATAAAAAAAGTTTTTTTTTTTTTTAATGATTTTAAAACTTAAAATAATAAATAAATAAATAAATAAATAAATAAATAAATAAATAAATAAATAAATAAATTAATTAATTAATTAAAACTTTGCAAATGTGGGATGGTTTTTAGACCATGTTTTAATTAAATATAAAGTTTTAAAATTATAAATTATAAACTTACAAACATCCATACATCCATGCATACACAAAACAACATGATAACACTAAATCACATTGCATTGCCAGGCATAATAGTAAAAAAGCAGTTTAAATATCTGAGGAAAAAAAAATGTTTTATAATATAATATAATATAATATAATATAATATAATATAATATAATATAATATAATATAATATAATATAATATAATATATTATAATATAATATAAAACAATATAATAAAACATAATATAACATAGCATAGCATAATAAAATAAAATTGAATTAAATTAAATTAAATTAAATTAAATTAAATTAAATTAAATTAAATTAAATTAAATTAAATTAAATTAAATTAAATTAAATTAAATTAAATTAAATTAAATTTTTACAGTGTTGGGTTGTGGCTGGAAGGTCATATGCTATGTTGAACATGTGCTGGAGTTGGCAGTTCTTTCCACTATGGCGACCCCTGATTAATAAAGGGACTAAGACGGAAAGAAAATAAATGTATAATATAATATAATATATGTTTAAATGTAAAGCATTATTTCAAGGAATACATTAAAAGAAGAGCTGTGTATATAATTCCCCCTGCGGCCTCATCTGCTCAATGTTTCCACTGCCCTCTTTCCTTCTTAGTCCTATTGACTTCAGCGCTAATAACCGAGAGCTCAGAGAGGTGAGAGGTTTTCACCCATGATTTAGCCTTTGTGCATGTGTGTGGGTGTGTGTGAGAGAGGGTAGAGAACAGTGCGTAAGAGGCTTCCTTCAAGGTCAACTGCAGGTGAACTCCGGGTCAAACAGAGGTCGCCTGGGCTTATGGGCGGGTCAATAACGCCCCCAGATCACCATCCACATGCTGGCCAAGCCTTAGCCGCACATCAGTTTGCCAGCTTAAGAAAAAGTCATAAAAATATCAGTATGTTAAAAAATATGAAAATAAAATAAATAAATGCAAACACACGCACACAAGCACATACACACACACACACACACACACACACACACACACACACACACACACACACACACACACACATAACATAGTCAACACTCCTCCAAATATATAAATATGAGCCATTATTATTGGAACTATCAACATTCTTCAGTATTTGAATGGCCATTGGGATCATTTTGAATGTTCATATAAACATGTACAGATTTTATTTATTTATGTCGTATTTACAATCAAAGCTTCTATTGAGATTTTAGATTTAAGCTTTGCATGTCTGTCATCATGTTTTATGAAGGTATTATTCTAAAAACTATATATATTTTTATTTGTTTATTTTTGTTATACAGCCAATAATTGAGTTAGACCACCACAAAGGTACACACCTTAGTTCGTCAGCAGAGCAAAATGTTTCTTGCCAAAGTGAAAATGCTGTATTTTTATGTTTAAAAGACATTTTAAAGTTTTGGTTTCGCTATCAAATGCTATTGAAAGTCTTGTAGTCTATCCCAGTTGTAAGAGCAACAAATAATAACTAGATATAGTTGATAATTTGGTAAAGTGGCAGATGGTAGATTTTTCTGATGAATCATCTGTTGAACTGCATCTCAATCATCAATAATACTGCAAAAGACCTATTAGAACCTGCATGGACCCAAGATTCTTACAGAAATCAGTCAAGTTTGGTGAAGGAAAAATCATGGTTTGGGGTTACATTCAGTATGGGGCCGTGTGAGAGATCTGCAGAGTGGATGGCAACATCAACAGCCAGATGTATCAAGACATTTGTGCTGCCCATTACATTACAAACCCCAGAACAGGGCAAATTCCTCAGCAGGTTGGATCAACTTCTCATACTTCAGCCTCCACCTCAAAGTTCCAGAAAGCAAAGAAAGTCAAGGTACTTCAGGATTGGCCATCCCAGGCACCAGACATGAACATTATTGAGCAAGTCTGGGGTAAGATGAAAGAGGAGGCATTGAAGATGAATCCAAATAATCTTGATGAACTCTGGGAGTCCTGCAAGAACACTTTGCCAGTCAAGATGACTTTATTAAGTTTGTTGAGTCATTGAAGAGATGTATGATACAGTCCACCAAGCTCACAATATTTATTCTTTTTTCCACTGCACCATGACTTTATATTCTATACTGTACATTATCTCTGTTATGTTTCAAGACTTTTGTCTAAGCAAAGTCAGACCTTACTATCCAAATTAACTCTTTAAAAATCAAGGCATGATCAGATTTTATCATAGTAAAATAAGCTTAATCTAGAGGCCCTTATTTTTTCATATAAGCCACTTCTAACACCAAACGATCAACAGTAAGTCAAGTTAATATTTGTTGTTCCTAAAACTTGGACAACAAGCCTTTTGTCAGGTAGTGTATTCAAATACACAGGAAAAAGTAGCAGACACTGAAATGTATGCAGCCAGTTTGAATGCTATAGTAAATCAAGGTTGAAATATCATGAGCTTTTTTGTTTTGCTATTTTATGTTTTATGGGTTTCATTTTAATCCTGCTGGTTATTGTAGATGATAATATGTGTTTTTACAAAAGTATTCTATGTAGACATAAAATAACTTTTACTGTAAATTACTATAATTTAGTACTAGTTTAGTTTAGTTTAGTTTAAACTTTATTGTCCGTTCTGCTTGACACAGAAAGGAAATTTTTCTTCAACACTGGATTTAGGACAACAATTACAAACATACAACAACGACACAATAACACTTATCAACACAACAACATAAGTTAAAAGTATAAAAACCAAATTAGCCCCATGCACAATACTGCAAATCATACTTGGTAACCACCTCATTCACTACAAACATTGATCCGGTTTAGAACAACAACTGCCATTGGGATAAATTACTTTTTATAGGCATTTCTTCGTGCTTTAGGAATTCTAAACCTGCGTCCTGATGGTAGCAATTCAAATGCTGAGTGAAGGGGATGTGTATTATCTTTAAAAATCACAACTGCTCTTTTTTCCATAAAAGAGTCAAATAAAATCTGCAATGAATGCTGTTTGTGACCAGTTATCTTATTTGCCTGATTGATAATTTAATACTATACTATTGTAATAAAAATACTGTACTTTAATTATTTTTCATTGTAAAGTCTGTTCTGTATTTGGCATGTAATTTTGTAGTTATTTCATGCCATTTTAAGAGAATATCTCTGTAAGTCCTGCTGCCAGTCTTTTAACATAGATTTAGGGATTTGCATTATTATTATGTTTTACAATTCTCTAGTTTCCCCCAAAACTTGTCATACTTTTCCCTTATCCTTATATGTAAGTACTCTATAATTTCACTGTTAATACAAGTCAACATATACAGTAAGTTTTCTACACTTACTCTGTCATTTGCGAACTGCAATATAAAGCATTAGCTATTGCGTATGAGGTGACTGCAAAACATCCCTGGCTTTCAGCTGGCTCCTAACTCCTTTGCATGTAAACGTCTCTGTCTGACACCTCTCATACATCGTTTTATTCTGCCTCTCTCTTTCTCTCCTTGTAAAGAAGTGGAGCAGGGAGAAATGAGCCACTCGTTGGGGTTGGCGAAAGGTCAGCGCTGACAGGATGCAGGGTTAAACTGCCAGCTTAAAATACTGTTCATGACCCTCGCAGCCTCGTTCTAAATACCCCCCTTTTGTGTCACCGTCACCGGCAGCATCAATAATCGCCCCTCACAGATTTATTAGACATTGTTGGGCAGGAGGGAAGAGACCATTTATGCACAAAAGTCACAACGATCTAATAGCTAATTTAGTCGCACGGCAAAAATAGTCACGCTGGTGTGCAGACCGAGGAGCTGGGAGAACATTTGATGTTTTAAACTTTTGTAAAAAGGTTTGCTTTGTTGTTTCAACCTTTACGAGAGAAACAAGGAAGAGTGGGAAATGATCCAAGGATCCAATTTGAATTACTGCAAAGCACTATTGAGTGCATTTGATGAATAACGGTAAGTCCAAAAAAATAAAAAATAAAACTGAATTACCTTGTGACATTTATTGAATGTGTAAACTTTGTGAATAGAAATAGTTTAAAATAGTTTGAGAATATTTTTGTGTGACCAAGAGTTTGCATTTTAAACATAAAAATAGAATTAACTCTTATGTCTACTAAGAAGAATGGAGAGAAAGGAGAGCCAACATGAACAAATGGAAGGACAGCGCAAGAAAGGTTTTAAGAGATGGTAGGAAACCATATTTAAATTAAAGAGGAGAAAAAAAGAATGAGTAGAGTTTATTTGTTTATATATTTATTTATACCGTGAGATGGCAAAGCGTGAGAACAGTTTGAAGTAACATATTCATTTATTCATTTACTTGTTGGCTTAGTCCCTTTATTAATCCAGGGTTACCACAGTGGAATGAACCGTCAAATTATCCAGCACGTTTTTACGCAGCAGATGCCCTTCCAGCCGCAACCCTTCTCTGGGAAATGAAATAGCATATACATATATTTTCAAAATTTGAAAATATGGACTTATATGGTTTTTCATCTCAAGGCCTCAGTTCTAAATAGTAAACTGCAGGCTAAATGTATAAATACACTTATATATAAATACACATATTTATGCTGTTAAATTGCATTATAAGACCTTAATTTTTTTATTGTATATTATGGAACAAAAAACTGGTAACAAGGTGCCAGTCCATTTTCAATTATTTTACCAACAATATATTGTTTAATTCAAGGAAATTCTTGAAACAATCTGTATACTGTATTTGCAGCATAGGCTCAACCTGAAAACGTAGCCCTTTATACATTTTTGGAGATCGCAAATTATGTAGCCAGACCTGTGTATGGCTGTATTTCATTTTTAAAATGAACGCTACAGGGCAGAATGACACCGTTCCTTTTTTCACTTACCAGCTGACCGTTTACCTCCTTATGGATGGCTTTCCCACTGTTACCAGCTTGTCTGGTAGCAGACTTGAGATGCAGAAAAGAGTACAACAATGCAGTTCCAGAACGGTTCCCGAAAGCAGGTAAGATAAAAAAAAAAAAAAAAAAAACGAAGCCAAACAATTAAAATAAACAAGTAAATAACAGGATGAGAATGTGTTAAAATCTGAAAAAGTGTTAAAAATCAGGTGAGGACTTCTCTTTTTCTGAAATGCTTTTCAAAACTGTCGGTTGGGATAAGAGAAGCAGGTGGGTGGGTAAATGGGTGCTTTTTAAAACACTATTGGTTGGGTAGGGAAGGGAGAGGTTGAGTCGGTTGCTCTGTCAGTCAATAAATCAGTCAGTCGACAGCGGCATCTGATGGATTTACGTGAGAACAGCAGGCGCGAATGGCACTCGTGAAAGAAATTTGATATCGGTAATATTGTACACAGCGGCCTCTGGTGGATTTGCAAAAACAAAAACTGCAAGAAAGCTTAGCTCCTGGGACGTATTTGGTGCTCTCCAGAAATGTATACAGGTGTACATAATCAGAATGAGTCTGGGTTGTGTATTTGTCAATATACCGCACATCATTTTTCTTCACTTAAGATAAAAAGGAGGCATGAAACCTTTCTGAGGTGACATACAACAAACACAAATCCTTATGTCCTCAGTGCTAAGAGTAATGTTCAGATGTTTATTTAAATGTGTGCTTCATGTTTTTTTTTTCTTTTTTTTATCGATAAAAAAATAAACACACACACATACTGTACACTTACACACAAATGACAAAGGTGAGAAAACAGAAGTAACAAAAGCATCTAATTGTAGTGACATGGATATCTTTAAAAAGTATTTGTCACACTAATGTCACTAATTATCACGTCATACAATAACTTTACAGTAAATGCACAAATAAAGGCTTTCAGTTAAAAAAAAATATTAATCTATAAAATCCATTTATTTCGTTAACTCCCTAAATTACTAAAAAATACGTATATTGGTATTTTTAAATTAAAGTTTTACTAAACATGTCTATGCAGATCTTCATTTCAGATTTAGTAATAATAATAATAATAATAATAATAATACAAATATTGAGTTTTGTAACCCTGATACCAAGGTACCAAATAAAATATTGCCATACTTTGTATACTTTTGAGTTTGAGATTAATATTGACAATACTATGGAAAACATATATATAAAAAGAAAAAAGTAATTACATAAAATAAGGTAACAAACTATAGGACATCATACACAGCAAAGCTATGAAATGGGCACAACAGAAATCAAATTCCCTTCTATCATAATTCATCTCCACCCTTTAAATATGTACGACACATTTAAACGGATCCATGCATGTTCTAAGCAAATTAAAGCAGCTCTAATTAATGCTATGCAAAACACGGCCGTACGTTTATTACTTGATTTATCTTTGTTCTACTTAAGAGGGGCAGAGTTGTCTTGCCAATTTGTCTTCCTCTCGCATACTTAAGATTCAGTGTGTGTTTAAATGATTTATTTAATAAATAAGTGAATAAATCACCTCACAGCTAATTTCCCTAATGATATTAGAAAAGAGTAACTGTACAAATTGTGCAAAATAGAAGCCGCTATTAACCTGCAGCACCTTTTCGTTTGCCGGGTTCACAACGTCCATCCATTTTCATCTGTGCAAAAACAAAAACATGATTAAAAGATTTGACATTTGACACGGATTTCACAAATAAAACCACTTTGCTTTCCGTGTCTAATAGGCGAGGGTCAGCTCCCCGGCTCTCTGGGTGATACATCATAACACGGGACAGGCTGTCCCATTTAGGACACAAGAAAACCGCACTAATGCTAAGAGGTCTAAAAAAGAGAACTAAACAAATGGCAAATAAGCACTGCATTGCAATATATTCTGGTTCACACTGACGACAAGTTCACGACTTGATCCTTTTTTTTTATTATTTAACCCGCCATTCTTTTTTTTTTTTTTTGGTCCCTGGAGGCAGTGAGAAATAGATGGCGGAACTTAATAACTAGAGATGAACATTATTCCCCCAGCTAGAGCGAATGTTTCACTGCTTGATTATGAGTGAATGGCTGACACAGACTAAAATGTTCCGTTTCCACAAGCATGAAGAGGGCATAAATAATTCAAAATTTATTCCCGCAGAAGGAGGGACAATGGGAATCATAAATTATCCATGTGCAATGTGTTAATGCAAGAGCTCAATGAACCTGCTCTAACTAACTAGTCTGCTTCCTCATTACACGCTAGGCACAGACCTCTCAACCTTTGAATATTAATTTAGCGACAACTACGGTGGGATGGGCTTTGTGCAAATGGGAATGATGGGTAGTGGAGAGGAAGAGGGCCTGCATGCGGCATTGTGAAATGATCCTCAAGAGGTTATTATCTATATTTGTCTCCGCGACCGGCTGTAAATACCACACGCTCAGTGTGAGTGCCGGTTTTGTTAGTTATTATTGTAAGAGACGGATTGACATGTCAGAATAAGCTTAAATTACATTTAGAGCACAATCAATCTTGCATCACTTTTGCATGTTTGTACTTTGGGTGTTTACACAATTTTCAGCTAAACTATGTAAACTATGAAACACATTAATGTATTTTTTTATTATTGTGTCTACTATCAATTAATTACATGCTCCTGAGACTGATCGGTAACACCTTATTTTGATGGTCCATTTGAGTATTAATAGACAGTCTGCTTTATATCTGCTGATACTGCTCCTTCAAAAGACATTTAACTGACTAAGAAACTTTGCAAGTACATGTCAACTTACACTAACCCTATAACCCCAACCCCAACCTAACAGTCTACTTATAATCTAATGAGAATTAGTTAGCATGCAGATGCAATGTAACTTAAATTCCACAAACGGACCATTAAAATAAAGTGTGACCCCTTAATCTTAACCTTAATTTTAGCCTCAAACATGTAATGTAGTTTATTTGTAATTTCTCAGTAGTTAAATTAATAGTTACACTGTAACACAGGCACATTAAAATAGCGTAAACATTTTTTTTGTTTTGTTTTTGGCCATTCATTTACACAGCAATGGCATCTTGCAGGCCTGAAAAGTGAAACTTTTAAAAATGTAGGGTTTTAAAATGCAAGTTGTCATAAATAGCTGTCAGTCCTCGAATACAATTCTAAACTGCACTCATTCATTGATTTTCTTTTAAGCTTAGTCTCTTTATTAATCCAGGGTCACCACAGCGGAATGAACCGTTAACTAATGCAGCGCATGTTTTACACAGCGGATGCCCTTCCAGCTGCAACTCATCTCTGGGAATAAACTGCACTCATTACATATAAAAAGATGCTCAGCAGATTATTGCTGAAGTTAAAACGAATGTGTTTCATTTTAATTAAAAGTGTAAAAGGTTATAGTCATTAAATTGAAATGACAATGTACTTTTTTAAATATAAAATATTTAATAAAGTAATAATATTTAGTATGATGTAATTTAACATATTATTATATATTAAATAGTTTATGTATCATATTTAGAAATCTCAATCAATGGAATGATAAACCAACTTGTGTTCTAAATTTGCAATTATTATAAAAAAGTTGTTGTTTAGGCACTATAATAAAAATTGATTATACATACATTTTTGGAAAATTATCCTCTCACAAACTCATTATATTTTGTCATATTATTACATTTATCACAAACCACAATCAGTATGGGACCATTTCTGATATTTCTGACTGTCTGTAATTAGACAGGGTTACAAAAATACTTAATTATAAAAAAAAATAATAATAAAAATAATTTTAACTATTAAACAAGGGGCGAAGCATTGGTGCAGCAGGTAGTGCTGTCGCCTCACAGCAAGAAGGTCGCTGGGTTGCTGGTTCAAGCCTTGGCTTAGTCGGCATTTCTGTGTGGAGTTTGCATGTTCTTTCTGCGTTCGCGTGGGTTTCCTCTGGGTGCTCAGGTTTCCCCCACAGTCCAAATACATGTGGTACAAGTGAATTGGGTAGGCTAAATTGTCCGTAGTGTGTGTGTTAATGTGTTAGTGGATGTTTCCTAGAGATGGGTTGCGGCTGGAAGGGCATCCACTGCGTAAAAACTAAGCCGACAAGAAAGTGAATAAAGGAATGAATGAGTATTAAACCAGACATCACCCATTAGTGGAAGGAACTCACTAAACTGTATTAAGTAAATGTTTGAATGGGTTTTGTATTTGTGAGCTTTTAAATAATCAATTTAATTTGAACAAAAATCTGAGGATGTAAAACCCACAGCCCTGTCAGAACAAAACACAGACTGTTTTACGTTTCATTGTACGTTAATACATTGTGTCACGTCACTCAATTCTCACTGTATTTTTTTTTTAAATTTTTTTTTCTGGAGTGAAGGGAGAGCAATAGGCTTTATTAAAAGTTATAAGTTAATGCAGAGGTTGATATTGATTCCTGGCTGTGTTTCCATATACATTAATGTTTCAAAACACAACTCTAAATGCATCTCTGTTCATCCTGCTTGTTGAGTAGAACTATAAATTAGGGTGCTTGCACACTTGGGTTGATTGCCTGGTCCAAAACCAAGTTCGATTGTCCCACCCTTGCCACCTTCTTGGCTGTTTTGTGTTTACATTGCCTTATTTTCTTCTGAACCCAGACAAGTAAAGTTGTACTGGCAGTTCACATATCATATGAGATGCACTTCTTACAAAACAGATGCTTTATATACATACTTACTTGTGTATAAATGTTCATTACCAACCTTTCTATGAACATGATTTGATTATAACTGCAGATAAATTGTGGTGCGAAATAGCCTACTGTAACATCTGCGAGTGCTGAACATGAAATAAATAAATAAATGCAACATATATGAACACATACAGACCCTTACAGTCTCCGATCTTTTACCAATTACAGAAAAACTACACACAGCATACATTCATTCATTCATTTATTCAGTTTCTTTTCAGATTAGTCCCTTTATTTATCTGGGGTCACCACAGTGGAATGAACTGCCAACTTATCCAGCATATGTTTTACATAGCGGATGCCCTTCCAGCTGCAACCCATCATTGTGAAGCACCTATACACACTCATTTACACACGTATACTATGGACAATTTAGCTTACCCAATACACCTGTACCACATGTATTTGGACTTGTGGGGGAAACCAAAGCAGACAAAGGAGAACATGCTAACTCCACACAGAAATGCCAACTGACCCAGCCGGGGCTCAAACCAGCGACTTTCTTGCTGTGTAGCAATTGTGCTACCCACTGCACCACCTTTCTGCCCCCACACAGAATACATTTATTCCATATTTGGATTCAAAAACAACACTACAAAAATGGCCGCACATGTAACCTCTGTTAGAAAGTAATTCCATCATTCCCAGTTCATAATAGTCCAAAAGGCGATGATCATTAAACACAGCAGTTTGTTCATATTTTAGGTTGCAGAAAGAAGCATTTGCTGCTCTGTTTTTTTCCGGCTTCTCGTTTGTTTTTTTGCACTTCACTCTCTAGTTTATTGGATTTCAGATGCACTTCACTTTAATCACGTGTGCATTATTAATATGAGCTCAAGAATTTTGTTATTTCAAATATAGACGCACATGCCAGCTTTCTGGAGAAAGGGAAACCGCTCGCACTTTTGAGAGTCGCCTGAAGCCGTACCGAGCTCAATCCCTTGACCCCCCACAGTTGTATCACATTCACCTGAGGATGCATTAGCTGTTGCAGGCCACTGTTGCGATGGGTAGCCCTGTTATTGGCTTTAGTTTTCATCTTCATTGTACAGGATTAGTTTAAAATAAACTCCCTTAGGCACAATTATCTGCAGGCACTTGGTATTAAATAAAAATGTGCCTTAATTCAGGAAAAAACAGCAAATTCTGGAGGACTTCCTAGCAAACACATCCTACTCTATAGGTCACGTAACCGGAAGTCAATCGCTCACACTTTTACGCGGGCCCGTAAAACAACAACAGAACACAGCAGATTTTGTTCTTCTTGGCTTTGTGGCTGTTCATCAAGACAACGGCAGTTTGTTTGAGCTCGGGTCAACCATGGCTCATTATTAAAGGTATATTGTATTACATTGCACACATTTAACCTTATAATGAAAGCATTCAACTGCTTTCCTAACTTTTTATGCTCATTTAAGACGAAATTAGCTGTGTTTGAAAAACACAACAACGTCTATTTATCACTACGTCTATTTATCACTATGGAGCTGACTGTCATGCACCATTATATGACTGTTTTGAGGATAACATAGGAGGGGTGACGGCACCTGTCATGAAAAGGAAGGGGAATAGCGCCATTTTTATATTTATTTCAAAGTGTTTCCATGCCTAAACAAAGCGAAAGCACAGAACACACTAACAATTAAGTGCAAGGGGCGACCACTGGTGGTTCGGCGGTATGGTTTGCGTATAGGGAGGCTAAGCTTTTTAATATTCCTTCCCGCCCTTCAGAGAAAGACTGAAAAGATGGAATAAATACGGGAAAATACCTTAACGGGATGATAGCAGGATAGAACTGTAAAATACGGGAGAATCCCGGGAAAACAGGAGGGTTGACAGGTATGAGCCAATAGCATTCAGTTCTGAGTCTAGCTCGGCCTTTTGGTACTCTTTTGCTGTGCTAGGTACCCTTTGCAAAGGATGCCCAAAACGTGGTATGGTACGGTTCACTTTTAGGTACCTTTTGACAGTAGAAAAGGTCGTAAAAGCGTATCGAAGCACCATATCGTACCACTCAGTAAAGGCAGGCCATTAGTCTATATTACATCCACAGCACAAATAAAAAGGAGTAGGTATTTCTAGTGGCTTAAAGATAGCTAGCAAAAATTTAAATTTAAAAAGATTTAACAAGGCATCTACTCAATTTGTTAATATATTTTTTTAACAAAGCAAGTATGATTATTTTGCACTTGTTTATTAATGAGTACATCACGCTGTATGTGTGTGTGTTTTCATAGATAATTGCTAATTTTAAATTGATTGTTTAAAAACCATCTAGTCTGGAAGTCCAAAAGAATAATAAGATAGCAGTAACATAGAACAAAGTCATAACACTGTCCCACCACACAGACAGCGATCATTTCATTGCAATATCTTGAGCACAGGAAGAAAAGACCCTTTAAATGTACTTTGTTTCATGAGTAACTGTGACATATATGAGTCCCATGATTGCACTAAGAGCTCCATATATTTAAAGGAAACCAGAAAGATATTTTAAAACTGATGAAACTGATAAAACTCAAATGGATCATAAATGAATTTGGCATTGTGGTGCATCATCTGTCTTGTGATATTACTGTTCTTAACACTGATGGGTTCAGACTTCCCCAACGTAGAATACTTTCAAATTAGAGAATTAGCCTGTGACATGCAGGATTTAGAGGAATCAGTTGAAAAGCCATATGTAACACCTACATTCTATATAGTTTTACTCAATCAGACTAATTGAAATGGAGAATATAAGATATTGAAATATTACCAGGAAATTACATGTACTGCAGCAGTGTTAGCACATGATGACAACAGCTGACCAGGCCCATCTTGCATATTCATGAGAACATTTCAGTAGCATTTTTCTTTTCATGGTGACAAAGTGGCTTAGTGGTTAGCATTGTCACTTCAAAGCAAGAAGGTCACTGGTTCAAGTCCCAGCTTAGTCAGTTGGCATTTGTGTGGGGAGTTTGCATGTGTTTATGTTGGTTTCCTCCAAGTGCTCCGGTTTCCCCCGCAGTCCAGAGACATGCGCTTTAGGTGAATTGAATACGCTAAATTGCCCGTAGTGTATGTGTGTGATTGTGAGAGTGTGTATTGATGTTTCGAAGTACTGGGTTGCAGCTGGAAGGGCATCCGTTGTGTAAAATATTTTCTTTCTTTTTTTTTTTCAGCTTGCTTCCTCAAAATGTAATACTGTAAAATTATCAATTGAGAGTCAAATTTGTAAATCTTGCCTTGTGCATTTATTGTGTCTAAAAAAGTGAATGCAAAAAAATACATAAATATTTAAAATATTTATAAAATATTGAATTATTAATCTACACCTAAGGTGACAATGCGGCCAGAATGCATTATTATTTTCTTGTGATTCAATGACCAGAGTCCATTATTATTGTTATAATGTGGTTACCACACCTAAAGATACTGTTCAGATGTTTCTTTCTAGACATTTGGCAGATATTTTTTATTTTATTTTATTTTTTTCAGACATTTGTCAAGACTTTGTCCTGAAATCAACTGTAATACTTCTTATGTGTTCAATGTTTTTTTTTTTTTTTTTTTTTTTTTTTTTTTTTTTTTTTTTTTTCCCAGAGATGCCTGGAACTACTTTAACTTTGGATTTACAGTATGTGAAAATATTTGCACACCCTAGAAAGTTAATTATTTAGTCAGATTTAAGCAATCAACTACCCAGTAATAATAATAATAATAATAATAATAATAATAATAATAATAATAATAATAATAATAAAAATAATAAATTGCTTAATAAAAGAAGTGAAATACTCTTTCAAAGTTGTGCCAACTGAATTTTTTTTTCTGTCTGCAGAACTGGAATGCCTGAAGTTAAGTAAAAAAAAAATAATAATAAAAAAAATAAAACATAAAAACATAATCCTTATTTCCTTCGTTTTTCTCATATATTCAACATTTTTCAAAAAATCACCTTTAATTGATAGGACAGTAGAGAGTATAATTTAATTTAAATTAAAACACTAATCCTAATTCTGCTTAGTTATCATATAAGACATAATAGTTTTAAATTCAAAGCTGTGAATAAAGCAAAAAATAAATATATTGGCGTAAAAAAAAATCGATGAAATATTGAAAAATACAATCAAATACAATTAAGTAAACGTTCAAAATTACCTCCCATGCGCTTCAAAGTCTACCCTTTTTCACACTTTTTTTTTCTCGTGACAGCTAAAGGCTTTATAAAGTATTCAAAAAGGGAAATGCCAATTGCAAGATGGGAGGTAAAAGAGAGATCTGCTTAATATGCATTTCTCTTTTATAATCCAGAAGTTCTATTAGCAGATTACGAGCTATAGAACGTGCGGAGGGACAGAATGCAGAAGTGAGAGAGAAAGAGAGAGAGTTTGTGTGTGCGTGTGTTTAAGTGAGTGCCACATGAGAAAATACTGGCTTGAGTATTCCATTATGTGCAAAAAACTGTGCAGTTTTTAATCAATAATACTACTTTCTATACAAATAAACACTTATTTGCATTTCCTGTTTAAATTTGCTAACAGAATGGTGCATTTATTACATCTACCAGCAGGGGCTAACTGGACTATGATAACCAGACAAAACCTCAACCCTTTAGTGTCCTCAGATAAAGGTTTATTCAGGGCTGTATAACAAATAATAACTACATAATGAATTTGTCTATTAAAATCCTAACAGCAATAATTTCACCTTTTTAGATGTGTTCAAGTGCAATGTCAAGAAAGCAAGTAGCTAACATCATTGCTCTGAATTTCATCACATGGAAGGCTTGTGGAAAACGCCTCGGCATGGATTATGTGCTCCCTGACTAACTAATCCTGCTAATTGATGAACCCCAATGTTCATGGTTCCCTTAGTCAATCTTTATTAATTACAACTAAACTTATGTTGGGACATCAATAAAAAAAATAATACAATAAAACAAAAAATTTAATAATTAACTAAATAAATAATTAATAAATAATAAATTGCGGGCAGATTTCAAGCACTTAATTTTCCTTAAACTTTAAGGGCATAGAACAAATGTATAATTTGCAGTAATCTAAAACAGTTGGTCACCTTGGAATTATAAGGTTCTATCTGCATTTTGCATGATTTTAGAATTTTGAGCTTTCAAGTTTTTTTGCATTTCATATAGCAAACAGTATGTATGTAACATTTGTTTTTTAAATAAAAAGTCCTAAAATGTAGACAATAAATAAATAAATAAATATATATATATATATATATATATATATATATATATATATATATATATATATATATATATATATATATATATATATAAACCATCCCAAAATGTGAATAAGTTGTCAATTAATAAGAATATATCAATAGCTCAAATTTGACAAAAATGTTAGAACCTTATAATTCTAAGGTGACAAGTTAAGTTATGCAAAATGCTTAAATGTGATAGGAGATATTTTATTCTGTTACTAACTGTTGTGTTAGGATTATTATTACTTGGTAATATTGTTCTTACTTATTACCTTATTATTTATAAAATTACTTATTAACTTATTTTTACACTTATTACACTAACAGAGTTGACAAAATCAACATTTTCCACCATCATTTGCTTTAGCTCAAGATGTTAATCATAAATAAGATACCACATGGCATGTTTAAAATACAATTGTATGCATTTTTCACCATATTATCACATTAAAAAAAAAATATATATATAATGAGAAATGTACAAAAACGTCACAATAACAGAGTTGACACAATTAGTCTACTATTGGCGTTGTGAAAATATGTATAAAGAAGCATAATGACATGGATCAATGTCTTTTTTTTTTTTTTTACTAAATTACAAATAACTCAGAAAATAAATGTTTAATGCTTGATTATTAAAGTTAGTAGAACAATCATACACATTTTGGAGATAAAAATAGAGATATTGCAAACTTAGGCATAATGGCAGTTGTTATGTTAATTTGTAGTTGTTATGTTAATGTTAAGGAAAAAAATCCCTATATATATATATATATATATATATATATATATATATATATATATATATATATATATATATATATATATATATGAGATAACTTAATATAATTAGGTTTATTATCAAAAAAAAGTTGATTTTTGTATTATTATTATTATTATTATTATTATTATTATTATAAATTCATATTCCTTCGGCTTAGTCCCTTATTCATCTGGGGTGAATGAACCGCCAACTATTCCACCTTCTGTTTTACGCAGCGAATGCCCTTTTAGCTGCAACCCAGTACAGAGAAACACGAACACACTTTTGCATTCACACACACACTTATACACTATGGCCAATTTAGTTTATCCAATTGACCTATAGTGCATGTGTTTGAACTGTGGGGGAAACCATAGCACCTGGACCCACATAAACACGGGGGAAAGTGCAAACTCCACACAGAAATGATAACTATTATTATTATTATTATTATTATTGTTGTTGTTATTATTATTATTAGTATTATTATTATTATTATTATTATTATTATTATTATTATTATTATTATTAATACTACAAATAATTATTATTTTAACCTTTTCTTCGAATCCTTTCAGACATAAATTGTACCCGCAATTGTAGAATCGCTCATGTATAATATTCACACCCCAGCCTAACTTCTGCAATTTTATCACTTTGCATTGCAAATTAATATTTTTACAAGCATCTTCAGCCGAGGGCTTTTAAAAAGCTCATTTGATCACAGTAAGCAGAAATAATGAATGTTACACTACCCTCATTCGGCAAAAGTCTTTTATCCAATGATGTAACAAGTAGATGACTGATTAGACTATAGACTGATGAAGGAGGTAGACTGTAATAAATTGAGAAGATTTATTAAAATTGTGCATAAATTCTGTGAAGCTGCACTTGATCTGCAGCTTTCCAGCTGCTCTATCATTTAGAGAATTTCTGGATATTAATGTCAGCAAAAATGGAGATGTAGCACTATAAACATAAACAAATAGGAAACTAATTGGCACTACACAAATGCATGTATTAATATGGTCTCTTTTAAGGAAGATCAGTCTCACTCTTTATCACTTCATGAATTTAATGTATTCTTTCAGCATGAAAAAACTGCTTGTTAAGACTGTAATTGTGCTTATTGTGGAAGTAAAGTAAACTATATTAAATATGTGTTAGAAGTACATCTGACGACTAGAAACAGTTGGCAAAGCTCTTGTAAAGGAAATTGCTTAAAAACGGTATAAATACTACTGATATGAAGCTAACCTGCTTGTGATTGTGTTATATTTACAGCACGACATACTAGTTCTAACTAAGGGTACATGTACACAACTTTAAACATAGATGACAACTAAACCTGGAATCTCTAATTTATTAACTCTCTATATTTGTAGGAATTATTGTTCAGTAGTATGTTACACAAATCAGCACACACAAACACAGTTCAATTCAATTCATGTTTATCTCTATAAAGCGCTTTCACAATGTAGATTGTGTCGAAGCAGCTTAACATAAAAGTCCTAGTAAACTGAAATTGTGTCAGTCCAGTTTTCAGAATTTGAGTTTAGTTTAGTTCAGTTCAGTTCAGTTCAGTTCAGTTCAGTGTGTTTTATTTTCACTGCTGAAAGTTACTAAAGAGTACACTAAAGAGCAAATCCATCGATGCGCAGCTCCACAAGTCCCAACCCAAGCAAGCCAGTGGCAAGAAACAAAACTTCACCAATTTGAAAAAAAAAAAAAGAGAGAGAGAGAGAAGAAAGAAGGAAAAAACCTTGAGAGAAACCAGGCTCAGTATGGGCACGACCATGTGGCCAAACTTTTTGCGCAAATGTTGGATAACAATTTTTTATTTTTTTTTTAAACAGACTCAATAGACTTAATAGATCATTAGAACTGAATTGACATCCCCGGCATTACATTCTTGGTCAACTACTATTCAATCATTCATTAATTTTTCTGCGACTTAATACCTTATTTGTCAGGGTTCGACAAAGCAGAATAAACTGCCAACTGTTCCAGCATATGTTTTATGCAGCAGCTGGCCTTCCAGCTGCAACCCAGTGCTGGGAAACACCCATACACTCTCACATTCACACACCCACTTACACTACTTCCAATTTAGATCATTCAGTTATAGTGAATGTCTTTGGACTGTGGTGGAAACCGGAGCACCCAGAGGAAACCTATATGAACCCACAGAAATGCAAATTGGCCCAGTGAGGACTCGGATCAGCGACCTTCTAGCTGTGAGACGATCGTGCTAACCACTGAACCCCCATGCCGCTGCTCCTATCTACATATGAGAAATAAAATTAAACAACTGTTGTCTGCTTATGTTGATTTACCTATTTATTTATATATTTAATTATGTATTGAAGCTATGAAATGGAATATGGTTGGCAATAGAATGCATACGCACAAACGTCAGTAAAGACCCATTACTGTAAGTACAAATGAGTTCCATTTGAAAACCTTCAGTCCTGTGGACAGATTGTTTAACTTTATTCCTCACAGCATGGCTTGGTTTGGTAATTATTATAGATGAAACCTAAATACTAAAGAACTAAAGAAATGAGCAAGTTTAAAAAAAAATAAATAAATAAAAATTATTTATGTCCAATAGTTTAACGCAAACACAAATTGTAGAAGTTAAGGACATATGAAGCAGGATCATATAGTCTATTTACACTGTAATAAAAGCAGGGTTCCACATAATTTATTCATGTTGACCCATCACAAATCGGTTAAGCTATAACGTAACACTTTTAACACATTTATGTGGATTGAACATAAAAAAATTAAGTTGTTCCAATGAAATCTCAAGAATTGTGTTGTTTCAGTTCATTTTAATTAAGTAGTTTGAACAAGCAACTCATTTATTCTAAGTGTAGAGAAAACCATGATCTTTGAGATGAAATTTTAAAAGCTGATTGTTGTTGCTGTTATTGTTTGTTTTTATTGTTTCTTCACATGGTTTGATAGTGCAACTGGGCAAAACTAACAGAGCACTACACAACTGCTCGATGGCAGAGGGCAAAACAAATGACCTGCTTCATCTCAAGCACTATGTCCTTTTCCAGCACCCTTGCCTCCTTGAGCCTGAACCCAAAGCCCAAGTCGCCAGCAAACAACATTCCTCCAGGAGAGACGTGCGGCCCTAACAAGAATCATTATGGTGTTGTCGGGAGCACAGGGTGACAGCTGGCCCTCTGCTCATGTGACCCTTGCCACTTTGTCGACTTAATGTTGGTCACCATGATCAAAGCCTGCGGACGACCAGCTGTGACCGCTAAGCTAAACACAGCCATTTCTGCGAACAGAACCAGTGCAAGAGCTTCTGTATGAGTAAAAGCTTCAATGGGGGATAAAATATGAAAAATAAAAACAACGACCAAAGACTCACTGCCTCTTCAAAACTGTCCAAGGTGTGCAAAAATAATAATTAAAAAAGGCAAACCATTGTCAATACTAAGCTAACAGTTTTTGGGGTAATACATGATAAAATGGTGACAAGGAAGCTTATGGGAAAAGAGTTGCGTTATGAAAGAGTTATAAACACATAAGGGTTTGCTTTATTAGATAGAAATTTTAAATTGTCACACTCCTACATTTACAGACTACTGCAATTAAATACAACTCGCATAACTTAGAGTGCTAATATATAAACCCACCAAAGAACAACGATGCAGTTAAAGCAAAAACATACTCCATACAAGCTCATTGTAAGCAATGGGCAAGGGAAGCATTTAAATGTGGGAACGCCGAGGTCAGAGAGAGCACGGTGCAGCAGACAATTCCTCCCCCCACATCGGTTCCTCTCTTTTAAGTTCTGCCCTCCTTTCTGAACCCATGTTCCAAAGAAAGCCTGCATATTTTACCACATGCACAGCTAAATACGCTGTTTGGTTTGCCGCATTCAGATCCCACCGCAAGGTTACCTCTCTGCCCTTACCTCTTTTTGTTCTTCAGACCACTAGCGAAGCAGTGAAAGGTCTTGGCCGCATATAAACGAATTTCAAATGTCATGTCTTGCACGGCTAAAACGAAAGGAAATGCTCTCGCTGACTGGAGTCAATGAATTTGTCAAAATTTTATGATAATTCATTCAATTATTCCTCAGACATTCAAATGATAGTGGAGAAATAGACGAGCGTGGAGAGAGTGAAAGGGAGGGCCGCAGTAATAATCCCTCTCCTGATATTAGAGAGCCTCCAGAGGGGTTTTAAAAGCTCTGTATCTCTGTGTGGAGAGGACTAAAACTTCCGTCCGTCTCACAGAACAGCGTAAAGCCCTCCCTACTCTCTCTGCCGCTCAAGATGGGGGTCCCTCACTCACACGCTCACTTACACTTGGATACAAAAAAATTCCAAAAAAAGAAGAAGAAGAAAAAAAAATCCCCAGCCCACAAACGCATCCTTCACCAGTCTCAAAGAGAACGACAATAAAACGAGCCCGGTGCAACTCGCTCTTCTCGCGACATCTGACCCCCCTCAGTCCCTCCTGCTCTGTGTCGAGTCGATGAGAAACTAGAGGAAGGACCCCATGTCAGACCCCTGAGCAATTGTGCATCCAGAATGGCTAAGCTCCCCCTCTAGTGTTCGCATGTCTGTATTCCTCGAAGCAACAAAAGCAGCCCTGAGTTTTTATGCTTGTTTCATGCTTGAATGCAACGCAGAAACGCGTTTACATTTACTCGTTATGCATTTTTTTGTCATGATTTTGTTATACCTGGCAGTTCTTTTAGTGACCTGATTGTTTGCTTAATGTTTACAGACAGTACAGTTGTGGCCGAGCTGCAGTTACAGTGTACTTGCCTAAATAGTACTGGGTAAGAAAGGTTTAGAGGTAGGTTCAAAGCTAAAATCTAGTTATCAACCAGCTGTTGTCATTATTATAATTAATTCATTTTCTTTTCGGCTTAGTCACTTTATTAATCAGGTGTCACCAAGCGGAATGAACTGCTGTCATTATTATAAAATGTACAATTGCATGTACAGTGTATCCCCATAGGGCTTAGTGGCTACATACATAGACAGCACATTTTAGCTCTTATATCTTATGTCTTATATTTTATATTTTGTTACAGACATACAGTGTCATCCTGCAACTGCTTTGCAGCATATGAAATGTCCCAAAAAATATTTTAACTGTCCAAAATGGGCATTTTTTTGTTTTTGTTTTTACTGATAGTCAAAACGTGTACAAAAAATATTTGTGTATGTGTTATTAATGATAAAAAAAAAAAAAAAAAAAAAAAAAACAGTCAGGAAAAAACTGCTGTGTTCAAGGCGGAAATAAAGAGTTTTTCATTCTATTACACAAAGGTGACTTCAGACCATGAGTTCACATATATGGACATAATTTTTCTCTAAAAGTATATCAAATCAAAACATGATACTTAGGTTTAATTTTAATTAGATTCCAATAAGCCAAAATAGCAAAGAAAAATAAAAAAAGTACATGCAAAAAACAGCTTGGGCCTTAGGAGGGTATAGTTACTTCTGCACATGATCTAGATAATAATTAAGAAGTCTATACCTAAACCTGACCTTTACCAATGACATTGTTTGTTGTTGTTGTTGTTGTTAGATAAGTACTCTGTATTTACATTTTAAGTACACATGCTGTAAAATAAAGTGAAATAAAAAATGTATTACCCCATATTTTATTTGAGGCCTACATATCACTCATATGTTGAGTTTACTAATGGAATAATTGTTAAGTAAGGGTTATATTAAATAATACTGTAGCACTTCCCAGCTTTGCATTGACAGTTCTAAAATAGTAACTACTAAAATCATCCATGCACCACAAAATCGACTCATTAGACTCAAAAAACTATACTATATATTAGAAGGGGGCGATGCAGTGGGGCAGTAGGTAGTGCTGTCGCCTCACAGCAAGAAGGTCGCTGGGTCACTGGTTCGAGCCTCGGCTCAATTGGCGTTTCTGTGTGGAGTTTGCATGTTGTCCCTGCCTTCGCGTGGGTTTCCTCCGGGTGCTCCGGTTTACCCCACAGTCCAAAGACATGCGGTACAGGTGAATTGGGTAGGCTAAATTGTGCTTAGTGTATGAGTGTGTGTGTGTGTGTGTGTGTGTGTGTATGTGAATGTGTGTGTGGATGTTCCCCAGAGATGGGTTGCAGCTGGAAGGGCATCCGCTGCTTAAAAATTTGCTGGATAAGTTGGCGGTTCATTCCGCTGTGGCGACCCCGGAGTAATAAAGGGACTAAGCCGACAAGAAAATGAATTAATATTAGAAGGGACAGTTTTATTAACAATTTAGTAATAAATTTAAAGTTTGCTGGGATTTTTGCTTAAAGTGATTGTTTATACAAATTAAAGAATTTGTTAATTATCCCCTCGTTTCAAACCTGTTACAGTTTCTTTGTTCTGTTAAACACAAATGACCAGTAACTATCGACTTGCATTGTATTTTTTTTTCCCATTATTGATTTCGTTGGTTGTTAGTTTTTGTGTTTAACAGAAAAAAGGAAGTGAGTGTGAGTGTGACACCTGAGTGTGAGAAATCGCATGGGTTTCCTATTGGTGCCCCAGTTTCTTCCACAGTTCAAAGACATGTGCTATAGGTGAAATGAACAAGCTAAATTGTCCGTAGTGTATGCATGTATGTCCTGGTCCTCCAGGTTTGGGGTTAAGGGTTGAGCGTTGGGTTAACAACCCACCTCATAAAAACTAGATGTTACGAAACACCAATATGGTACTTCAATATAAATGGCCCTGGAAGTAAGCATACACATCAAATAATCCTGAAAAAAATCCATAAATGATGCACTTCTTGACAGAAAATAAAATAATATGTTTAAACATATTTAAACATTTTTGCTTGGGAAAAAAATATGTATATATATTATGTTAAAAACACCTAAAGAAACCCATTAACTTTACCGTTCTGATCCATCAGCTTTCAAATCTGACAATTTCTAATTGTCTTTCCTTACAGTGTGTTAAAATGATGGACACAAGCAGAAGGACAGAGGGGCGCTAGCCTGCGGGGGACGCTAATTATGCGCTCTCTCTTCAAATTAACCAACTTTCACTGGGACCTGCCGCACTCGGAGGAAGGGTGGAAAGGAGGGAGAAAGGCAGAGCGCGCGCACACACTAGAGTGAGAGAGAACGGTGAAGCCGAAAAACAGAAACAAAACAATAATCTTGTACTTTGCCTCTTGAAGGCGAGCCACAGTGCCTCTAATGTAGACAAGTCATTTTGTAGAAACCACTAACGCCCGCGGGGGACGGAGAACACATTGCGGGCCGCCTCATTTCAAAGATCTTTTGCAATCAGCGCCACAATGGAGGCCCTCATTTTATGCTGCTACATCATAAAAGTGCTCTTTTGTTACATTTCCATCCTTAAAAGGGCCTTAATCCCTTTCTTTTCAGGCAAGTCTATGGCAAATTCCACAGGGACATCCCATTCGCTGCAAGGGCTAGAGTGACCCACTCAGAAAGCAGCGTGCGAGGCTTTGAGCCTTTCTTCTCCTGCCACTCTCGTGAGAACATTAAATCGTACTTTTCATTCCCCTCACTGTGGGGGGACGCCCCTTAATGATGACAGAGAAAGAGAAATTCCTCCACTCGGGTCCTATGATACCATTCTGCTGTCAAGCGTCCGTCTCGGTGGACAGAGAATCAAACATGGCTTCCTGCAGGTGGAGTGGCGATGAAGGTCACGGCGCAGCTCAGAGAGGCAGCACTTCAGAGGAGTCGCCAGCTTTCTCACAGCAAATTAAGTCATCCGTGAAAATGCTCGTCTCTTTAGCGTTTAGCATAAATGTTTGGTTCGTTTAATTTCATTTCTGCACTTTTTTTTTTTTTTTTTTGGTTACAACTTGTGTAAAAGTAAGCACACCCCCAATCATGATCCCTCGCATCTATAGCTCGCTCCTATTTTCTCGTTCTTTAATCTGGGTTTCTGTAAAATAGCTTTGGCTTTGCTCGTCTTTTGTGTGGCTCTGTCTCAGAGGGGAGCCGATTAATCAGTTTAAAATTGAGCCGTGTACCTCCAGTCACTCAGTGCTCTACTCAGCCTGGCCACTCGATGTTGGGTGCTTCAATAAGAACATTGTACTTATATAAAACACTTGTCAGTCAAGCCTTAAACTGTACCCCCGTCACCATTCATCCATGCTTCTCACATTTTAAGTATCTTAGAGTGAATTGATAAGTATGCTCAGCAAATCTGTTTCCCCTGCTAAATATTTAACGTTTTGCAGCATATGCAAGAACTACGTAAGCGTAATGATTCAAGCATCATTCATTTGATACTTTTCTAGAAATATCAGTATTGCATTGAAATTCTAGAAGTATACTGCAGATATATACTGCATATTATTTACTGTCGATCCCAAAATTATTCATAACCCTGTCAAACTTAACCAGCAAGTTTTTTTTTTTTCTTCCCCAAAAGATAATAAAACAGTGTCAACATAGGCTCATTCTGAAAACATAGCCCCATATACATTTCTGGAGATCACAAATTATGTATCCAGAAGTACACATGTCTGCATTTCGTCTTTAAAATGAATGCTACCATTGAAATAAGGTCCCAGCTTAGCTTCATTTGGATGGCTTTCTCGCTATATGTCGGTGGACTTGAGATGCAGAGAGGAGTTGACCACAATGACGGGGTTCGAGTCCTGTGAAAAATGGTTCCAGAAAATACGTTAAACAAAAATAAAAGCCACAAAGTAAAATAAACAAGTAAATAACAGGGTGAGAATTGGTAAAATGTGAAAACGTGCTAAAGATCAGGTGAGGGCTTTTGTTTTTCTGGATTGCTTTTGAAAATTGTTGGTTGGGTTTAGGGAAGTGGGTGGGCAGGTCAATCAGTGCTTTCGAAAACAGCACTGGTTGGGTTTAAGAAAGGAGAAGGGTGGGTCAATGGATTGTCAGTCAGTCAGTCAGTCAACAGCAACCTTTTGTGGATTTACGCAAGAACAGCAGGCACAAACGGCACTCGAGAGAGAAATTTGAGATACAAGCTTACACAGCGACCTCTAGTGAATTCGTGAAAACAAAATCTGCAAAAAGAAATTTACCACCATGGTGCTCCCCAGAAATGTATATAGCATTGCGTTATAGAATATAGAATATATCATATAGAATGAGCCTGGATTGGACAGTGTACAAGAGGCATCGTTGTTGGGTATGGATAATTTCGGTCTGACTGTTATAATAAAATTAATAAATAAAATCAATCATAATTTTTTTCTAAAAAAAAAATAATGATGACTTTATTAAAATACACTGACGATTACAACTAGCTTAAGTTCAACTTAAGCTGTTCCAACACTGCTGTTCCGAAGTATGTATGGCTCCATTTCGTCTTTAAAACTAACAATATGGGGTGGTATAATGCAGTTCCTTTTTATGGTTACCAGCTGGCTGCTTACCTCCCGTATACCAGTTTGTCCAGAAGCTCGCCATGTACGTTGGCAGACTTGAGATGCGGAGAGGAGTTGACCACGACGACAGGATTCGAGTCTGGTGAAGAACAGTTCCAGAAAGCAGGTAAGGCCAAAAAAGCGGGTCAATCAGTGCTTTTGAAAACACTATTAGTTGGATTTAGGAAAGGTGGAGGGTGGGTCAGTCGTTCAGTCAGTCAGTCAGTCAGTCAGTCAATCAGTCAGTCAGTCAGTCGACAGTGGCCTCTGTTGGATTTACACAAAGAGCAGACACAAACAGCATTCAGGAGAGAATTTTGAGATCTAAAAAAGCGAACAAAGTGGCCTCTGGTGGATTCGCAAAAACAAAAAACTGCAAATTAACGTAGCTCCTGGGATGTGTTTGGTACTCTCCATAAATGTACATAGGGGTACTTAGTCAGAATGAGCCAGGGTTGGACAGTGTACAAGAAGCATTATTGTGGGGCATGGATAATTTTGCGTCTGACTATTATAATATATATATATATATATATATATATATATATATATATATATATATATATATATATATATATATATATATATATATATATATATATATATATATAATAAAATCCTCTTGTTCCAAAAAAATGATGATGACTTAATTAAAATACACTGACATTTAGAACTAGGTTAAGTTCAATTGAGTTTCTCTGAAAAACAGCGATAGTACAGTAAAGGTGCGGCAACTAAATCTACACCTAATTAATAACAACATATTTATTTGTCATCCATTATAACAAATAATTCCTATTCTCTTGACGTTTTCATTAACTTTATTTGACATGTCTATTTAATTAGAGCAAAACTAGGAATTTTGTGCATAAAGAAGAACAGTGGGATGCAGTGTCTGTGACTCTCTTTCTAAGCACACTACATTGTCTATTCAGGTCAGCGGCAGAGAGACCCGGATGTTAAGGGTGTAATGCGGTGGGATTTAGGCAGGTGAAAAAGTCTGCCAGTGTTCCTGCTGATAGCTGGATAGAGACCTCAACAACACATGCCAAGCTTTGGGAGCATTTTACCATGAGTGTCACTCCTTTGTAATGGATTTTCTGTCTCCAAGGGGTTAGCAGTGAGCAGAAGAGACAAGGAAATATGGTAGTATGTACTGTGTGAACAGAAATGCAATTTCCACATCTTCTTTTGTGATCCCAGGCTGGAAATTACAGTCATATGCGAGCCTTACAACACGCTCACATTAAATGCACTCACCCTTTGTGGTGTACAAGAACAAGTAGGGCTCGGCGACCTTGAACCAAACTTCATTCAGATGTATTGAAGATGCTGAGTAGAGACATTGTCAATGTACTGAATACTTTAACTGATACAGGAACATTTCATTAACCATCTAGAACACATCAATCAATTCACAGCTAATTATTTTTCACCCCCTTGCATTGCTATTCGTTCATACTGTTGGCTAACACGCACTTTTGTGGCTTGTTAGGTCTGACTATAGTTAGAAAACAGAAAATGTTTGAGCATCTGTGTTTCCAATTCACACAGCAGTGTCAGAACAAATCATCTGCCATTTCTAACCACCTTTAACTCATATCTGATGGATTATGAAGTGAAACATGCACAGTGTCCTGCGATACAACTAAACATAGAAGCTAGGAAAAATATTTTCACCCCATAATATCCACTGTATGTACATACCACATAAAATTAAACTTTTTGGCTACATCCATAATTAACAAAATTTGCATTTGAATTAAATTTTACTACTCAGTGTTTAAAGAAGCATGTTCTATACCAGGCATGTCCAAACTCGGTCCTGGAGTGCCGGCGTCCAGCAAAGTTTAGTTCCAACCCCAATCATACACACCTGGGCTAGCTAATCAAGGTCTTACTAGGCTTTCTAGAAACATCCTTGCAGGTGTGTTGAGGCAAGTTGGAGCTAAAATCTGCAGGACACTGACCCTCCAGGACCGAGTTTGGACACCCCTGTTCTATACGATATGAATATGGGCAGTATAAATGGAACTCGGATGTACTACATCCGCCATTTTGTCATAATCATGTAATCTACCCGCTTCAGTTGCATCGATTCACTCCTATTCATGAATTATCTCGCATGGAATCATGGGATAGTGTTGCGTCTATCGAATATGCACTTCAGTATCTCACCGGAAGATGAGCTTCCGGTAGTAAGTTGTTTAAGGACTTCTCGCATACTTTTTTTTTTTTTATTCTATGAATTCGAACATACTACTCGGCTCGCATACTGATTTTAGTGTGCTATAAAGTATGGAAGTTTGCAAATTCGGACGCAGGGCATGCATTCATATGCATAAACCCAGGTTGAAATATATAAATGGTTTAATTTGAGTAGATCTTCATTACAATGATTAAACTTCAGTTTTAAAAACCCCCAAATCAATTGTTAAATCTTCTGCTAAATTATCCTAAAATGTTGTTTCATGTTGTTTTGCTAAAATGTTGTTTCATGTTGTTTCAATCCCCTGAGACCTTCATTCATCTCCAGTACACAAACATTAGAATATATAAGATATTTTAGATTCAATCCAAGAGTTCCCCCATCCTCCATAGACAACAACAGTCCCAAGATGTTTAAAGTCCAGAAAAGGAACTAAAAACTTTCTATGTGACTTTAATAGTTCAAATTTAATCACACAAAGCTCCTTTGAGCACCAAAAATCTGTTTAAACAACTTTATTTTTTTCTGTGTCTCCTGAATCAAATCAGAGTGCACGTTAACTATATGTAATAGGCCTGTTTTATGTTGTGTCCCTATATTTGTTTTGACAATGTATTTGGTTCCTTTTCTGGACTCCAAATGCCTCAAGACCTTTGTTTTTTTATGGAGGATAAGGGAGCTCTCAGATTTAATCTATACTAATCTAAAAGTTTGCATTTCGAACATAATTCAAAATTAAAATCTATTATGTGAAAGTATTTTATCTTCTAAAACCACTCAGATGTTTGCAAAATGTTAAATATATTGCTTCAGTTATGTTTAAATGGACATCTCAAATGACAAATCCATTAGATGGATCTGTGTACATTTTTGTAAATGTTTATGCGTGTTTTGTTATTAGTTTCAGAAACATGTCCTACTTGTACACCTCAATTCCCCAGCGAACCACTGACCTAAACTTTTCCTCTAACCCAACTAGCAGTGTTTTCAAAAGTATATGTAAGATAAAGTAAATCACAGCGCATAGTTTTACCTTAATTTTACAATGCTTTTACATCTTTTGTAGAACAATTCTTCACTGTACACAGACTATAGCACTCTGCATCAAAAGTACAACAACGTGCAAAGTAAGCTAGAGAGCTTACCCGTAGTGTTGCTTACTAAACTCACCCGTAGTGTTGATTTTACCTAGAAAATAGTGTAAAATTAAAATAAGGGTTTCAATAAGGGTTCATAGGAAGCATTTGATATTTGGAAAATTCTCAAACTTCATAAAATAGCAATTAATGTATAAAGATTCCAACACATAGTTGTTATAAAAAAAAAAAAAAAAAAAAAATTAAGAGGCTAAATTATCATATGCATTTGTCAAAACATGTCTTTTCGACTCAAGAAGGTCCATACTGACTCCAAAGTCAGATACTAAAAATATCAGGGCCTGGTATGTGGACTTTGGGGATTTATGATGTGGTCACATGTTGATTGTTCAGATTTAATGTCTCAGCATTTGGGCTTTAGTCACATGGTCAAGAAAGATACAAAATAGAAGTAAAACTCTGCTCTGTCTCTTTTCCTGGACTGGGCTTTCCTGCTCTGCTCCTCTCCTCCTCTGGAGTCTATCTTCTCTGTCTTTTTGAGGCCTACTTGATCTCTTTGTCTCTCTCTCCCTCCCTCTGTGTCTCTCCTTCTACCTCTGGTAATTTTAATTTTACATTTAAGCTGGGTACAACTTATATCATATGTTTTATCATTTCATATTTTATCATTTTCTACAGTTGTTTTGTGACTATTTTGTTATTCTATTTCAAGTATTTGTGAATTACTTTTGATTTAACATATGCTTTAATTGCTCCATCTTGCAATATAACACAAATACATAATATCAACACTCTCCCACATTTTAAGCTATTAATACTGCCCTTATTTTGGTTTTTGGTATGAGATTGCAGAAAAATGGTTTGACTAGAAATGTACAGTTTTTTACCATCATGCTGAGAACGTTTTAGTCATTCAGCAGGATTACTGTTCGAACCGCAGTGGTTAAAACCCATTCCTACAGATGGTGCCGAAACCCGGGATCCTTTGCAGTCAGTTTTTCTGAAATTTACTCTGGAGTCTATCTTTTCTGCCTCTTTGATGCGTACTTGCTCTCTTTGTTTCTCTCTGCCTCCCCTGTGTCTCTCCTTCTACCTCTGGTAATTTTAATTTTACATTTAAGCTAGGTACAATTTATATCATATGTTTTATCATTTCTTATTTTATCATTTTTTACAGTTATTTTGTAAATAATTCAGTAGTAACCATAGAGAATTATTATGAATAAATCATCTCATTTTCAATTATTTGTGAATTACTTTTTATATTCCTACAAATATAATAAAATAGAAAAGGCTATTAAATATGTACAGCCTTTACGGAAGCAAAAACAGCAAGTGACATGGAAAAAACATGTATGAGAAACATTTCTAGAACTTACAATTTCAAAGTAAGAGACATCTGGGACAGAATTCAAATAAGATCTATGTATGTTTGTAGCCTTGGGTTTGCGGCCGAGATCAAAAACCGGACCAAGGCCCTTGCAAGGTCTACTGTACAAACTCAAACAGCAGCAGGACGTCAGGGAGTGTCCCTGGATGCAAAACAGACCCAGCGTGGAGAATAGGAAATGAAAGCTTAATCCCTCCAACCTTTGACTTGCCTTGGCCTCTTCCATTCAGCTATTCTATTCTCTATTTCCTTATTCCCTATTCATCCCATCTCTTCTCCTCACTCCTCTAGGACAGAAAATAAAGAGGAAGAAGCACAACTGTCTATGTTTACTCGTGTTATGATAGACGCTAGCTGTAGCAGGTCAAATGAAGCGGCAGCCCCGATCCCTCTTCGTTTTTATTTCCCAACAATTTATTAAGCAATTAAAATTCTCCTATTACGCTCTCTTTTATGCCGTCATTTTTTAAAGCGGAGTGAAATTATTACACCAAATCATAGCATAATTATCATAACATTACACTAATTCCCAAAGAAGTATTTAAATTATATGCTTGGTTGATTGCGAGATGAATTAGGAAACCGTTTTTCGTGCCTCATCCAAGCCAAATATGGATTAGACCTCAAACCCAGAAAGCAGCACAGAAAGAGATGCTTCTTACCAGAGTCTTGTAGCAAATCCATAAGAGGGTCAAGCAGCTGTAATAATAATAAAAAAAGAATCATGCGGATGAAGTCGACGCTCAACAGATCTTCTCGTGATCTATCGAGGAAGAGATATCCAGTGGACTTCGCTACAAGGCTAGCATAGTTTTAATTGAATTTGATGCAGATTTGTAGTACACTGGGGGACAGTCTTTTTGTTAGCTGATTTCCCAAAAAAGGAAAATCCACCCATAAAAGGGGGTATTTTTAAATATCATAAGGTGATTAAGAAGTGTGGAGCTCACCAGAAAATCATTTTGGTAAAATTAGTCATCCGTTTAGGTGGATTTAGAGAAGCGCATGTACACATTCACTTAACAGCGCGCAGGCACTAGCAAACACTTACATCCAAACCAATTACAAATAGGCTCTTTTTAGCTTAATATTGGTTTTAATGGATGAGGCTAAGCCATATATGAGTCGCATAATAGAACGCCTGAGCGCTTCATTGTGGATTCTAGGTGCATTAATTGCATTCATTGTTAACGAATTAACTGTCGTGATTAAGAAGAATCTAAAGCACAACATATACATCGGTATCACGTGGATGCATTGTTAGACCATATGATGAGCTGTGTCCTGGTTCCTTTAGCATGTGGCTGTATGGAAAAAAAATACAGAGAGGGAATTGAGAGCTGTTCAATGCTCAGTGGGCCTTCGTATTCACTTACACCCCCCATTGCTTATAGAATTGAACGGGGCTTTGATCCCCAAATCTAATTGTTTAGTGTTGCACAAATCAAATAAGTGGCTAGCGGATTGCTTATCCGAATAACTTCAAACAAGACCTCATTTTAAGAGAAAGAAAACGTGGGCGTATGTGTTATCAATTACGAAATCACACTGAGACAACATTAGGAATTATGCTAATGAGCTTGATTAGGGTAAAACAAAAACTCTACAATATACAAAGATTGATGCACGCTAAAGTGGTTATCAGACTCTCAGGTGAGAACTGTCAAATCCAGCCATGGTCTCAATCCCAAGCCTTTCAGAATTCTACTTTCATCATGTCCTCGAGTGCAGCCGGCTCACAATGGAGAGTGTTTACGCCGGCGTATTGCAGCAAACAGCAAAAGATTGGTCTGTCTCCGCGCCTGGCTCATTGTGCAGACGTCAGTAAAGGGCTTTTTGTGCCATTGTCCGACGTGTCAGGCGGAATGAGAGGGGGTGTTAAGAGGTGCAAAGATGTGGGAGCACACCTGCTGAGCTGGCCCAAGCAAGCCCTCTTTCTCCCCCACTATTAATTTGTGTTGCTCGGAGAACTCCTTTTGTTGTAGCAGAGCTGTTGGTGGCTACATGTTTGAAGTGTCACAAGTGTCAGTCTTTATTACATTCAGCGCAAGGATGGCCAATGAGAGATAGCAAGAAGGACGGCGCACGAGAGAAATAAAGGCTAATAATAATAGCTCCGCTCCAGACCAAGGAACCTAATGTGTCGTGAATTAAGAAAACTTGGCAAGGCTACCTGGGATCGGGATGTTCCAGCGATTTCAGTGCTGGAGGTTGTCACGCTAGCTAATGGCTGACTTTGAGGCTCAATTGTAGCACCATTTGTCAGCGATCATTACCAATGGACTAACATAATTCCCGTCGCTGATTAAAATGTCTTGTAATTTAACAAAGACACAGGATGGATTAATCCACTGCTAACTAATAGAGATGAGATAATAATATGACTGGAGAAGAAACAGGGTTTTGTAACACTCCGGCCAGGCCATTAAAAATAATTACAGTTAAAATAAGAGTAATTATTATCATTATTTTTTTTTTTTATTTGTCTTGCAATTAATTATTTATTATTTATTTTTACATCACTTAAAAGGGAAATGTATGGGAAACATTATTATAACATCTTTTCAAAATGGGTAACACTGTAATTACACACTACAGATCATTTTTTTAAGCATTAGCAAATAGCGAATTCATTGTTTGTTAAGCATTAACTCTATATTACCAGATGTTAGTAAATGGTTTGTAGCTGTAGATATTTTAATTTAAATTTGCTTAATATTTTACTTTCATACCTCGTTACTGATTAATTTTCCATGACTAAAAAAGTATCGAGTTACAAACAAATAATTCGTTTTTTGGATCTTTTAAGATCATATAGAATGAGTTTTCATGATTTAATATATATATATATATATATATATATATATATATATATATATATATATATATATATATATATATATATATATATATATATATATATATATATTATTATTATTATTATTATTATTATTATTATTATTATTACTACTATTCAGGCATATACTAAGAGTTAACTGTTTCTGTTAATAAATGCATTAATAACTCAATTTCATCCATTTGTGTTACCTAATCTAAAGTGATGACTATTTATGCTTTATAAATCACTTATAATCCCAGTGATAGGTTGCGGCAGGAAGGGCAAAACCTGTTTATTGTCATTTACTTGTCATTTACCATTCTGAAAGATCTTTAAAAGCCAACAACTTATCCTAAATGACCGGTTTGTAAATAATGCAATATTTAATTAATAAAAAAAATTAAAATGAACAAAGTATAAAAAAAAACAATTAATGAGCGCATCATACATGTGCTTATAACTCAATAATAGAGCATTTATATCTGCAGTTATAAACTGCTACTAACATTTGCTAATGTAGAGTTAAGGCTTAACAAAAAATCAATTACCTATTTGCTAATGCCTAATAAATGGTTTATAGTTTGTAGTTATCAAGGGCAAAGAACTGGCATGGACGGAGGGGACGTGTCCCCACCAATATCCACCAATTACTGAAGTGTTCCTACCTATAATTTAATCATTAGCAAATATCTTTATCAAAAAGAAAAAAGAAAGAAAGAAAAAAAAAACATTATCTTTAAAATAAGGTAATGCACCGTCAACCCTTAGTAACCAGATGCTGGACAAGATTCAGTTCAGAACTGGGGCAGATCTGGCATAACAGTGGACCAGATCCAGAACAGAACTGAACCAGATCTGGCCCAGAGCTGGTCCAGATAAGTAAAACACGTCTGAGCCAGTATTGGCTTATTGTGCTAACAGACCCTGGCCTTAGACCATTTGCCAGATCTGGCTTTGAACTGCTAGTGCATCTGGGCCAGATCTGTTAGATGAGTTTTTCTATTTGGGTGTTCATTTTCTTAAGCATTTTAAATCATGGTTCTTTATATATAGCCTAAAGGGTTAGTTTATCCCAAAATTAATATTACCTAATCGTGTACACTTCCTCCGTTGGTTTTAAACATGACCTTAAAGCACATATGTTCAAACTAGGGCCCGTGGGCCAAAGTTTGCCCATGGCAACCTTTGATTTGGCCCCCCATCTGATAATGATAGGGATGGTTAAGAAATTCTTAAACTTTTGTTTTTTTGCTTTATTGTTAAAAGCTAACTTAAATTGAATGTTTCAATTAAATATTAAACTTTAATTTAGCTTATATGTTCATACTGTCACCTGATGGACATAGGACAATGCAAAGATATTGGTGAGCAAATCAAAGTAAAGGCAGATTCTGCTTAACTGTTTTCAGCATTGAACTCCACTTTTTACAGTTATATTTGTATTGCAATAAGTACAATAAATATTTAAAGTTACACTGCATTAGTTAATACAGGTTAAAGTAATGACTTTTTTATTATTATTTTAAAATATTATGATATATATAAAGAACTCACCCATGACAACTATAGTTTTGTATATTTACCTTTGACTCACGACTCATAATAATATTTGGTTGTTGGCCTTTTATGTGAACAAAGTTTAAACACCCATGCTTTAAAGTTTCTTTCTTCTGTTGAACACAAAATAAGATATGTTGAAGATTGCAGCAATCCATCGACTTACTAAAATAAATGATATGGAAGCTAATGGATACAGCAACCAGCATATTTTCTCTTGTGTTCAACAAAAAAAAGAAACTCAAATTTTCATTTCTGGGTGAACTGTCACTTAATAATTCTAGTATTGTTACAAGCCAAAGATCCTCAATATGCTACCTAATCTGAGTAGTGTAGCTTATTAGATATATTGGATAACCTGCTGCTTCTGTACAGGAAGGGTAAAAAGACCTCTATTGATTCTAATTTTCTGCGGTATTCAAAGACTGAAAACTGAGAGCTGAGATAGAAAAATATCCATAATTGCTCTCATCGGCACTTCATTTGGAGCGAGCAATATTGGGAGGGAAACCCGGCGTGACCTTTTGCTTATTTTAATTCCCCAGCAATAAGGCCACGCAGAGGTGATCACTGATGCACATAATGGCACACTTACCGATACATGGATCTACACAGAACAGAGAGACATGGACGAAAATCACGCGCCACTTGCTCCGTGTTCAATGGCGGGTGTTGATGAAGCCAGAGCAAGTGCATTTGGGCTGCTCACCGGAGCCCCATATGGTGTTCCTGGTCCGTGTCATTGGCTTGTTACAATTCTGACTACCAGCCAAGGAACTAGAATGAGAGAGAGACAGAGAGAAAGAGCGAGCCAGGCCACCACAGACAGTGCTACAAACCCGGAATGGTCCAGGGTCAACAGTACCATAATTACTTTCAAATGTCAGCCTACAATAAAATACAACAGTTCATCTGGCAGAGAGCAAATTAGCTTTGACCATGGCGTAATTACCCTTTCCAGAAGAACCATTAGCAGAGATCAAATCTGCCCATCCAGTGTTTGAGGAAAGGCCATCAGAGTACACTCCACCTGACAAGGATGCACATTTGCCATTTTGCAAGGTAATTAATTGTCCTTATAATAGAAATTTTTATATTTGACTCTGGAATTGAAAAGTGTAATAACCTGCCAGCTTTATCTTAAAGCCTTACAAGTTTCAAAGACTCATCTTTAGGTTTCAAGGGTGTCTATCCTTTTTTTTTTTTTTTTTTTTTTGACAAGTTCAGAGAAGATCCATTGGCCAGTACAGTAGATGATATTGGAATTAAAGAAGTCTGTGAATAAACATATGTGTTTTCAAGAGACTTATAAAAACACTATGTGCAATAAATAAAATATCAATAAAATGAAAACAATAATGCATTATATTTAATAAAATATTTCAGTTTATTATTTTTTTTGTTTTACAAAAAAACGAGCAATCGCTTGAGACACATTTCAGTAAGTACCGCATGTCTTCTAATGTTTATTAAAGCTTATTTATTTAACCAGTAATAAAGTGTTGACCAGTAGAAAAGTGTCCAAGTGTCAGCTGATTTGAATGTTATCACTCGATTGAATGGGCATTATCAATGGTAATCAACTGATAGGTATGGAGCAGTAGGGGCCTTCTGCGGCTACCAATAGGCTCAGAAGGCTGTTATTAATAGGCACAGAAGGCTGTTATTATTCATCAACATGGTTAATCAGCTATAGATATCGGCTGCATGCGGAAGTTAATGAGAATTATTTATATTATTTATTAAATTTCTCACTACTTGTATTTTATTAACGTCTACCCCTACCCTAAACCCTAAACCCAACAGTCACAGTAATGTAAAAACTAAGGATGTAACGGTATCAAAATTTCACGATACGGTAATACCTCAGTATGAATGGCACGGTAGGTATTTATTGAATCATTTAAAGGAAAACCAAAAGTATTGAAGAGACTCAAAAAAGAGCTAGAATGTTCAGGTTACCACAACACTGAACAGATCAATGACATACAAATTATATATTTGTAAACTTTCAAACAGGAACTTAAATTATTCAATTTTAATAACAAAAAATATTAAACCATGTAAAAAAAAAAAAAAAAAAAAAAACACCACTTGAAAGGACAAGCCATGAGTGAGATAGAGGTCTCTTGGTGGTACAAGTCAATGTCTCCATCAATCTGAGCAGTGTGCTGTGTTCTGCTGCCCACTTGACTAAAAGAATCCCCATCATGTTAGTCGTATTCCCCGACTTGTATTTCAGCACAGTCTAGCAGTGCATGCATACCCTTTTTTCTGTCACCTTTTCTTCTTTCTTGTTTCTTTTCAGAGAGAAACTGAAATGCTTCCACACATCTGATTTAAAACCCGCTTTAGGTTCGACCATTTTTAGCTCTTTTTCTTTGCCGCTACTAGCAGCACCCTCCAATTCTGCATTACTGGATCTGTAGCGACAACAGACCGCAAAGGATGATGGCCACGCCTGGGCTGATGAAAATTGTAGTTTCTGCTACCTCCCATTTGCTCCATTCGCTTGAGCAAACTTTTCACCAAAAGACCTATGATTTTATGGAGTCACAAGCACGGTAATATTGAAATTGCTATTGCGGTATGACGGTATTTACAATATTGTTACATCCCTAGTAAAAACAGATCAGGATCTGAAGTCTTCTGTATTAGTATAGATGATTAACCATGTGGATGGATGATAACAGCCTTCTGAGCCTACTAGTATGCACAGAAGGCTCCTACTGGCCCATCTTTATTAGCTGATAATCACTGACAACGCCCATTCAATCAAATGATAACATTCGAATCGGGTGCAAGTATCCAACTTGGTCTTCTCCATGCTCTAAATGGCATGTCATGATTTTGCTAAGTACGATGCAATCCAGGATTAAAGGTGCAGTAGGTGATTGTCTTCAGAAACATTTTTTGTTGTGATGGTTGATAGTTTCTTCACAGTCCAATATTAATGATTACAGTAAATAATCTAAATGTGTTAATATGTATTTTATATTCTGGGTGAGGCATAAAACTAAAAAATGTTCATCCAATTAAATATTGTCAAAAAATATCGTGTGCACACCTAGGTGGGCCAGCGCGTTCACGATCCGTGCACAATAGACAATCAAAGTCAGGGCCAAATCAAAATTGAAATTTTTTAAACTTCTGAATCAGTATTGGAGTTACTTTTGCACGCTGGAGGAAGCTAGGACAACACCATGGCTAAAGTATTTCTGTTAGAGAGGTAAATTTTTGTTTTAAAACTATTTTAGCATCATGCAGAGCTGATACAGATGTTGTTACAAATGGGTTATATGCAGACGTGCTGTTCAGCCACTGAAATATTCCAGTGAAACATTGATGTGACTACTTTTAGTTTCATAAGGTTTTTTTTTTTTTTTTTTTTTTTTTTTTTACAGCAATTTGGCCCAATCTGGCAACACTGCTAGTGAGTTGTCTGCTGTTGTGTTGCGGTGGGCACGTTCGCGATCTCAGGAGGCATGACTTTGAAACACTGTCCCTCCTCTGCCGTCCAAATGCTAACCGATTAACATTTTGGCAGATCACCTACTGCTACTTTGTAAAAAATGTAATTCTATTTCCTACCCCAAAACCCAACCAGAACTGTAAATTATTCTCAATATCAGAGGGAAAAATCAGTTGGTTGACAATCACGTTGAAGTGCATATACGTAAACCATAAGCCTAAACTTAACATAAACGACATACGTATCCCTGCATTCTGATTGGTTGATTGGAATATTGCTCCAGGATCAACAAAGACTTTTATCCTGGAACATGTCCTACTTGGTAAAAATTAGGTTGGCAGTACTGACAACAGAAGTTATTGATACTTTCATGGTAGTACTGTTCTTCAAACAGTATACTAAATTACTGACCTACAGAAAACTAGTTGCTTTATCCTCAGTTACTTTATATATGCACACATTATGAAATATGAATACAGATAACTTTATGGTCACACTTTATTTTTGTTGTACATTTGTTGAATTTAAGTTACATTGCATCTACATGCCAACTAATTCACATACGATTATATGTAGACTGTTTGATCGGAGTTACGGTTTGAGTAAGGGTTAGTGTAAGTTGACATGTACTTGCAAAGTTTCTTGGTCAGTTAAATGTCTGTTGAAGAAGCAGTATCAACAGATATTAAGCCGACAGTCTTAATACTTAATACTCAAATGGATCTTCAAAATAAAGTGCTACCAACTTTATTTGCTTCAAAGCACTTTTTTCAATGCTATAAAGCATTGAATATCAGAGCTATATACATGTAAAATTGTGACATTAGTTATTTTCCCCGAGCATCAATATTTAAATATCTGATGACTCAAGCACAGTTCGCAATACAGACATGATGTTTCACTCATACCCACCACAGCCATAAAAACTAAAGAATATTATCAGCAAAGCTCTAAATTGTTTTGAATGTTGTTGGAATTAGTGGATGCTTTCAAATATGGTGTTCAAAAGACACATCTTAGCTTAAATTCAAATTAATTATTTAATTAATAAATTATGAACCTAGCTTATATTTTGCTAGCAAAATCATACAATCACTTGATGTCTCCTCATTTTTAAGTCGCTTTGGAAAAAGTGTCTTAACGACTAAATGTAAATAAGCTTTTCTGTCACTTTTGATTGACCTGACAATAATCTAATTATTGATTTTGAAGAGGACAAAATGATCATTTTAAAAATATGGCTTTAGGAATATGCAGAATATCCTGAAGAAATCACCAACTGTAATGATAAAAAAAAAAAAAAAAAAAACTCTTCTTCAAAGTTTTTAAATGTTTATTTTATGTTTTTGCAATTATGTTTGCACATCAGGCGATCTACTTGTCATTGCAGATCCATTTGTATCTATGTTTCCATCTAAAGATGCTAATTAAATGTAAAAACTGAACTATTGCACAAAAGCACCGTTTCTATCCAATGAGCCAAAGAGAACAAAATCGTCATTTCCTGATTAACTTGCATCAAATATAAACAGTAAAGACAGAATTTGATGTGGTTGGAGAAGCTGTGGGAATCTTTTCTGCATTTAATAAATTACTTGCGCCTCAGAAGACAATGTAATGAACATGTGTGGTGTTAGAAGGCAAGAGGCGCAGAGCACAGACACTCTTGACAGTTCTGGAAGTAATCAATAATATAATAACATAATACTGATATGGTTAAGGCATTTCAGAATGACCAAAACAACATTTCAGATGTTTTACAATGTGCTCAGCTTGCTGGTTTGTCCATTACCTTTTTTAATGAGCATACTAGAATTTGTTCAGTAAAAGCATTTCTATCGTAGTTTATGCGCATCTCGAATAAAGTTTATCCTACTCAGTTATGTGCATGTGTTTTTTTTTTTATGTGCATTTTCAAAATTTTTGTGCATTATAGCGTTTTTATCAACAGTTTTTTTTTTCTTTATGCGCATATCTAAAATGCACATAAAAATAGTTAAATGGAAACATAGCGTGTGTTACAGTCCAATGTGTGAAAAAATCTGAATATGTCATTGATTGGAGAAAACATTCATGCATTCAAGGAATAATTAATGACAGTTTTCACATTTAAAAATTCCATTTACTACTGCACCTAGTTTCTTATTGTCAGAACACTATGAATTATTAAACACTGATAACCTTTCCATACTCACCACTGATCAAGTGTATTGACTCTGTCTTCTAAGCAACAGCAAAGATAAAGTCTTAATGACTGACGATACACCATTATCCTCCCTGCTAGAAAGTGAGTTTAGTGCAGATAGGGTGCTTTGTCCTGACTGAAATTCTTCAGTTATTTCCGCAGACATGCATTAACGTGGAATTCTTTATATGAAGTAATTACATTCAAAGCACACTTTCCCTCAGTCTAAGCGCACAAAGAAGCAGGCAATGAATAGAGTGCAGAAAACCTGTGTTCTTTGTTCTTGTCATCCTTAAAACTAATTAGAAAATGCCAATCTCCAATTAGCTAATGTGCTTCTGTTGACCTCTCCAACAATGGCCAACGGTTAAGTTTGGGATGATTAACATTTGAGGAACTTCGACCACTGAGTAAAATTTGGTGATGTTTGATATTAGAGGGAGATTACTATGCTGAACACTCGCCAAAGGTCATGTGACATGTATTGGAAGAGCATTACGACCAAGTCTGCAAAATAATTATGTGGTAAGAAATGGAGGGTTGCTTATAAATGAATGTCATGCCATAATACGGTCAGTGCCGGCCAGCTGAATATTACATGTGTGGCTCTGGCTAGACCAATTTGTTGCATGAGGATATTTTTGGCAATAGCTGAAAATATATTGAATGAGTCCAAATATAGATTTTTCTTTTATGCAAAAAAAAAAAAAAAAAAAAAACAAACAAACAAAAAAACAACAACAACAAAACTATAATAATATTAAAACCCTCTACTACACACATTAAGATAGATCATTAAAAAATTATATTTGACTGTTTTCCTTTTCTTGGTATGGCTTAACAAAAAAAAAAAAAAAAAAATGAGGACAATGTTTTTTTAAAGAAGCCTATAGTTTATTAATGAACTAATTTCGAGAGGATCACATGCTTATGATGGCTTGCAGCCGGCCCCACATTACTCAGTTTATGATTAACCAATCATACGATATCTAAGCCACTAGTTCCTAGAACCCTCCACCCCCCTTCTTCCACCCTACTCCTCTCTGTTGCCACACTAAAACAACGTCACTGGTTCTAGGCCTTACCTAGCCAGCCAATGTTTCTATGCGGAGTTTACACATTCTCCCATGCTAACATGGGTTTCCTCCGGGTTCCCCGGTTTCCTACCACCATCCAAAAAAACATGCAACTTAAGTTAATTGACTAATCCAAATCGGCAGCATAGACTTGCACCTATCTCCAATCACGATCTGTTCATTATCTACTACAGTAGGGGAGTTTGTGAGATCTACCTGAGCTCAAACTCCCCTCTCGCCTCCCAAATGGGAGGGGCCCTCGGGCATGAAGATCTAATGAGCTCAGGACTCTCTCCTGGGACAGCATGCCAAATATGCTTTATAATCAATCTTCAGCTGTGTGAACTCTCGAAAGGTACTTTATGCTATGTTACCATATGGCAGCAACATCCAATAGTGAATCTAGCTTAGAAATTTCAAATTTAGATCTATCCTTATTAATATTTTAATAAGAAACTACTCGTAATAGAAGCCAGTATATCAGAAATTGCTCCACAGAAAAATATTGCACGTCATGTGACTTAACCAAAGCACATCATTGGCTAAACCAAGGTCTTCTCTTTCCAACAATGAAAATATAATGTTGGTCTTAAAGAAACAGTGGCAACACCGTGCGGTAGAGGGTTAAGCAAAAATCATGTTTCATGAAGATGTTTTGTACATTTTCCTTGGTGAATATATAAAAAAATTGAGGTTTTGATTAGTAATGTCTATTAGCATTCCATATAGATAATTTTAAAGACAATTTTCTAATTTAGATTTTTGACAAATGTTTAAATATTTGTAAATTCATCAAAATCATTAAATTCTTATCAATTTAAAGCTTTTTTACTATTTATCAGGTTATGTACAAATCCCAATTTGAAAACAATGACACTTATGACTACTGGGATATGTAGGGGAGCAAGTGGCACGAAGTAACGCAGGGTAAAATGTAAAACTGAGTTTTAAGGTTTTTGCTCAGGATTAACGATCGGAAGCTTCCGAGGGTTTTACCACAGTATCATCAGATGCCTTCCTGCCAATTATTGTAAAAAGTTGGCTGCAGTTTTGATGAGAAACACAGGAGAAATCATTTTTTGCAGCATAAAAGTATTTTTTTATTATACTTTATTATTAAAAAAAATAATTTAATAAGTGAACGTATGTATGAAAAATATTGTATTGTTGTGATTACCATCTTCTGTATAGGCTAATAGATGGCACCATTTTGAAAGGTGTAAAAAACACAGTGACTGCTAGCCAGTTTTAAAGAAAACACGACACAGCTGGGTTAGTTGTAACAGGGTGTTAGAATAAATAAGCCACACACTGTTGGACACCAATTAAACTAGCAACATCATTTTGAATTTTAAGTGTAATGTTTTATGTTTTCATAGAACATATTTTTCAATTGAAAAAAAAGTACATTTTATTGTTAATAATGCAAATAAATGCATGATATAATAATAAATGCAAATAAATCCAAATGTGTTTATCCAATAGACAAATACATAAATCAACATACTGTGCTATTTAGAATAAAAAGGGGTTGGCAAACTAGGCCCTGAAGGGCTGGTGTCCTGCACAGTTTAACTCCAACTCTAAACACACCTGCTTATAGATTTCTAATAATCATGAAGACACTGATTAGCATGTTCAGGTGTTTTGATTTGTGTTGAAGCTAAACTGTGCAGGACAGCGGCCCTCCAGGATCAAGTTTGCCCTCCCCTGAATTGGCTACTGACGAAATACACTATTAAAAATAAACTGACTTTAAATTAATTTTGTGTAATCTGACTTTTTAAGCACATTACAACTAACCCTCTGACTGTTACAACTTACCCCACAGGTTGGGTAAATAGTAACATGTTTACTCCTGCTACTTTTGGCAATACTGCACAGAAACTATAGACCCACCGATCATTTCAGTGCTCATTTATAGGAGAAGCTTGTGTGTTGCTGGTAAAAGAAATATGTTTTGTCTAACCCCATTACTTTGTTCATTATTTATCCAAAACCAAAAAGTGTTATTTTGTGCCCAACTCTTCCCTAGACCACACTCGGCACACACTCATCACAAGAACGTTCAAAACTTTTAAGAAAGTAAATGAGCGCCCAAAAAAGTTTTTTTAGTTGAAAACAGTTTTCTTTTTTGTTTAACTAAGTGTAATAATCCTGATACTGTATGCTACATTTCTAGCGAACAACTTTCATCTAATCGTAAAGTTTCAGTCAAGTAATTGGTAGTTTAGCTTGCTTTTAATTCTTTTGTGCACAAACCCAACCTACGGCTCTGAAAATCACTTCAAATTAAGCTGTACTGCAAATCAAAGAGGTGCAATTAAGCCAAGTGAATTTTTTACATATAAAATACGACAGGGAAGGCTGCCACAAACTTGAATATATTATTTCTAATAGCAGTTTAGCGAGCACCGAGGCACTGTGTCATCTAATGCTCCAACATTAGACCAAAAAACACACATACACACACACACACACAAGCATGCTAAGTAATGCTAAGTAGTTGAAAATATGCCTGTTCAATGATATATCGCGCACTCCAATCCTTCCAAGATATGCAAATTCACCTCAATACCAGCACATATGGGATTATGCCCTTATACGGGTACGGCAAAGAGATTAAGACATGACCTGCTTTCCTCACAATACCTGCAAGTGAGGCATGAAGCATCAGTAATGGTGATGAAAGCCATTACGATCAATTTTCGTAAGCCCCAGTGTGTTCAATAACGCATAGGTGCTGCTTATTTCCTGGCCGATTATTACTGTAAATTCCTGCTGCCTTTTGTAGGCTGTTTCCTGGCATGCCGATTAGCGGGGCGAGAGTCGGGCCTGAGCGCCAGCTTTCTTTCCTGCGCCGTGAATGGAGGATTAAGCTCAGGGAGTCGGGCATGGACAGGTGCCCAAGCGAGATGCAGTGCTTCCCAGGTACGTGCCCCAACTACATCTGGCCCCGTTTCCCCCTCTCACAGTATTTTATTTTGTTTTTTTGGCTTTGTCGAAATACCGCTGGGTTGAGATTGTCAGAGGAGCTCCTGAGTTGGCAGAGGCCAGCGTGATTAGTCATATTGAATTATGCGTTGCGGAGATGTCGACGCGGGCACACGTGCGAGTTTATTTCCTCCCCGAACGGCCCTCGAACCCCACGTTTATGTTTCGTGACAAGAAGATGCGGATGTGGGTAAACAGGATTATAGCTACGCTTCTGCTGTCACACACGTCTCATAATTCGCATGCGTTCCTGACAGGCTTGGTGGCATTTAAAGTTACCTAACATTTGCCTTGGCATACGACATGGGCCCAGGTGCAAATGAGGGCATCAGCCGGTAGGTCTGGGGACGGCTATCACTTTTTTTTTTTTTTTTTTTACAGATTTGACTATCGGATGCAGAGCATTCTTGAGGCAGTATGATGATTGCAATCCTTTTCATTAATTTTATCTCGGACATAAACTTTTAATATGCCCACGATCACATGACTTCCAGGGCAGTTTAAATGACTCCAACCTGTAATTACTGATCAGGCACTCAATTAAAATAATTTGATGGAAATTATTCAGTGGGTTTTAAATACAAGCCTCAAGGTGCATAACAATATTTAGAGCCATGACAGAGAACCGTTGAGAAAAAAAAAAAAAAAAGATCTTATCCATAAAATAGCAAGCCATTACTGAAATAATTGAAAATATATTTAATAAATATATACATTTAAAGTCAGAATTATTAGCAAAGAAATGTTCACATGTCTGATAATATTGAAAGTCTTATATGTTTTATTTCTGCTAGAATAAAATTAGTTTTTAAGAAAAAAAAAAACAATTTAAGGACAAAATTATTAGCCCCTTTAATCTTTGTTTTTTTCGAATAGTCTACAGAACAAACCATTGACATACAATAACTTGCCTAATAACCCTAACCTGCTTAGTTAACCTAAGTAACATAGTTAAGCCTTTAAATGACACTTTAAGCTGTATTGAAGTGTCTTGAAAAATATCTAGTAAAATATTAGTTACTGGCATCATGGCAGAGATAAATTAAATCAGTTATTAGAAATTAGTTATTAAAACTATTATGTTTAAAAATCTCCTCTCTGTTAAACAATAAACAAAGCAAAAAAAAAAAAAAAAAAAAAAACAGGGGGTCTAATAATTCTGACTTTTACTGTACATAATATTTATTCATATTAAATACATGAATAGTATGTTGTTTATTCAAATAAAATTATAAATATTTAAATAAATAAAAACTAAAAATATATATTTAAATCAAATTTTAAATAAAACAAACTAAGAAAAAACATATATATTTTTTAAATATTAATATTTAAAATAAACATTGTACAAAACTATTAATTTAATACATTAAAATCAAACAAGATAGCAGAATCACTCTACAATATACAAATAGATTTTATTCCCTAAATGTATGCACTCATGCAAAAAAACTTTTGGGGCAGCCTGATTTCAATTAATGCACCAACAGCATGGCAGCAATTGCTGATTATGGGCCATTATGGATCAGGGTGCAACCTCTCTCTTGATAAACAGACAGTTATAAAGCTGAGAGCCACGGTCACTGAACAACTATTAACACCAGTCACGGCGGCTATGTTCTGTTAATGGGCTGCGAAAACGAAAAAAAAAAAAAATCTCCCCAGCTGAAAAGGCCAACAGAAGGAGATCAAGCTATATTACGGACATTATTATGATGGCAAACGAATAGCACCTACTTTGGTAGTAGAACAGAGAGAGAGCAACTAACAGAAAACAAAGTGTGTGTGTATTCATCTCATAAGCACAGTGAAGAGCTCTTCAGACTCAGAAGAGTCTTATCTGGCATTGCTTTACAGGTTTGAAATAAATTCGATGTGAAAGTATAGCCCAGCTTAGCAGTGATTCCTCATCATGTTTATTCCATTTTTAGCAGCTTATTACAGGTCAGTTATCACCTCATTCTGTCAGAGCTGAATACACACACTGTTTATGTGTTTATTTATTGCATCATTCCAGCTCTATGAAAAAAATTACGCTCTTGAATGGGTAATTAACTGTGATTTTCTTCAAATATCTGCATTTGGCATACGTATATTTATGCGTGTGCCTATGTTACATGTAATTTAAATGCATTTAAATCATATTGTACCTATATAAATTATAGATGAGTTGTATTTAATTGCACAACTGTCTATTAAATAATAACATAATGGACAGCTCCATTATTGCTTGACAAGATAGCGGCAATCATTAACCGGACAAAGCTTTTCTAGTTTTCTAATCTGCTCTCTTACAGGCGACTAAAGATGTGCTGTGCTTGTGTCGCGACAATTTGCTGACTTTTTGTAAGAGTTAATTAGCAAAATGTAATCTCATTAGCTGATGTGATGTCATGAGAATGTGTGTGTGTGTGTGTGTGTGTGTGTGTGCTGTGTTAACCTAAAGAGCTATAATGAAGGTCTATAATATAATCTAATGTAATAATGAAAAACATTTGACTATCTTTCAATGGGTTTTTATGTCTTAATTTTACTTCCACTGGAATCAAAAAACATCTCTCCCTGTCTTTATAAACAAAAGTGTGTAATCTTATGAATTTGACATAACAGGGACAATAAATGTAAAAACAGATTATATTTTAACCACTGCAGGTTAATACTTGATTGGTATTTGCATTTACTTTTTTCTATTTGTAGAATTTACACTGCACAATTATCAGTATTATATCACACACAATTTTGATTAAATCAAATAACCACAATTAGACAATGAAGCAATAATTGTGACAGACCTAAAATAAGTTATAATAATGTCATTGTCATTTAAGTAGGCTTTGTTGGCAAAATATTTTGACTACTGTTGTATAAAAGATGAAGGATATTTTAAAGCAATCCAGTAGTAATAAAATAAAATAAAATAAAATAAAATAAAATAAAATAAAATAAAATAAAATAAATTAAATTAAATTAAATTAAATTAAATTAAATTAAATTAAATTAAATTAAATTAAATTAAATTAAATTAAATTAAATTAAATACAGTAATCCACTGTGAAAAAACAATTGTCAGAGTAGTTGGCAGTTTATTCTGCTGTGGCAACTCTTTGTAAAGTCGAAGGAAAGTAAGTTAAGGTAATAAAAAATGAATAAACAAACAAACAAACAAACAAACAAACAAACAAACAAACAAACAAACAAACAAACAAATATATAAATAAATAAATAAATAAATAAATAAATAAATAAATAAATAAATAAATAAATAAATAAATAAATAAATATAAAATAAAATAAAATAAAAAAGGTTGACACAGCAAGAAGATTGCTGATTCGTGTTCCAGCTGGGCATTTCTGTGTGAAGTTTGCATGTTCTCTCCGTGTTCTGGTTACCTCCACAGACCCAAGACATGCAGTAGGTGAATTGAATAAACTAAGTTGGCCATAGTGTATGTGTGAATGAGAGTATATGGGTGTTTCTCAGTACTGGGTTGCAGCTTGAAGGGCATTCGCTATGTAAAACATATGTTGGATAAGTTGGCGATTCGTTTTGCTTTGGTGACCCCTGATGAATAAATGGACTAAGTTGAAGTAATAAAATAAAATAAAATAAAACCTTCATATAGTAATTCCTTCAATATTCTGTATAACACATTCATCACATTCCTAAACATACTTTTTCCTCTTTCTCCTGCCTCTCTGCTCTTGCCCTAAGAAACATAACTAAATCAAAGCTAGATCAGATGTGGAGTGAGGGAGGGATGGAGGGATGTGGAGGTGGTGGGTGTCCTGGAGCCTGTCCAGGGTCCTCCAAACCAGCTGCTCCCTGCAAGCATCACCCTGATCTGGGCTGCTTGTAAACGGCAGCCAAACACACAGTCACTCTCAGCTTCACTCCTGCAACTGCACCACAAATTAGCTGTTGAACTGATGCCATGGTACAGCTTTGGGGACTCCAGACCAAAGTTAGCTAGAGCTTCTTCCAGCACAGTTTTGACCTCACTTTATGTGGCTCACTGGCGCATCCAGTGTGTTCATTTTCAGCAGCTAGTTCAAAAAGATTTTTCAATGGTTTTATACTGCTTCTACATGTACTCTAGGCTCACAGTTGAATAACAGCAGATGTATTTAATATTCGAAATCGAGGTCAATCTGTTGCCCTGACATAATTTTGTTAATTTAAAGTCAGGTCTATAAATATTGGGACATCGACACAATTTTAACATTTTTGGCTCTATACACCAACACAATGGACACAAAGCTTTAATTTGAGGGTATTTACATCAAATCAGGTGAACACTGTTGAAATTGCCCTTTGCATATGTGGCTCTCACTTGTTAAGGATCCAAAAATAGTTGTACAGATTAATAAATAAAATTTTAGATTTCAATACTTGTTTGCAAATCCTTTGCAGTCAATTACAGCCTGAAGTCTGGAACTCATAGACATCACCAGACGCTGGGTTTCATTCCTGGTGGTGCTCTGCCAGGCCTCTTCAGCAACTGTCTTCAGGTTATGCTTGTTCATGGGGAATTTTTTCTTTAGTTTTGTCTTCAGAAAGTAAAATGCATGCTCAATCGAATTCAGGTCAGGTGGTTGACTTGGCCATTGCAAGTTGATATCGAAAATATTATATTGATGTCCAAATATTTATGGAACTAAGTGTAAATTAAGTACAAGATGCTTTTGAAATGAATAATCTATTTTTTATTATTTTGTATTTTTATTTATTTTTATTTACTATTATTATTCCTTTTTTTAACATGAAAGACACATACTCAGTATATATCTCTAAATTAATAGTGTCAGCTATTTATCTACATCAGGCAATTTATTTGGTTTTACATTGTGTAACTTAATATTTTATTTTCTTTCTCTGTTTTTATGTTCTCTGAAGATGAACCAATTTTGTCTGATAGATGAGTCTGAACAGTACTTTTCAGGCTTTATTCTGCTAATAAAGTTGAGTGGCGAGAGGGGTTATAGTGTAGGCATGGTTTTCTTTATGCTTCAGCATACCAAGACATTTTGGACAATTTTATGTTTCCAACTTTGTGGAAACAGTTTTGGCATGGCCCCTTCCTGTTTTAACATGACCTAACACCCGTGCACAAAGCAAGGAAAATAAAGACATGGATGAGCAAGTTTGTTGTAGAGGAACTTGTGTGGCCTGCACAGAGTCTTGAACTCTACCCAATAGAAAGCTTTTGGGAAAAATTAGAGCAGAGGTAAGTCAGGCTATCTTGTACAACATCAGTGCCTGACCTCACAAAATCCCTTCTAGAAGAATAAGTTTAGTTTAAGTTTAAAGCTTTATTACTCCCATAACATAAGCTTCACATAACAAGAATGACACAATAAACACCAACACTTAACACTGAGTGCACAAACAAAAACTAAAAAGAAAAAAAAATGGATAAGGAGATAAAATAATAATAATAATAATAATAATAATAATAATAATAATAATAATAATAATTCACTCAAAGTATTTAAGGGGTGTGTGCTATCTCCTATTATTTATGTGCCATCATCAACACCTGCTGTTCTTAATAGGATGCAAGACTTCACAGGAGAACCCCCAAATTGTTGAGCACAAATTAACATTGCCTTGAGGACGAGTCTTGTTGAATAGTCAAACTTTCCATAAACACACTTAGAAACCTTGTGGAAAACCTTCCGAAAGATATTTTATATACACAAGTAATTTTGAATTAAATATTACAAATTATTGGCAGAATAATTAGTATTTTATTGTAAAATTTGTACAACTCTGAAAAATCATGTTTTTAATGTCACTTTCATTATTTTGCACAAAAAAATTAAATATTATAATGAAATCAAAATGAAATAAACATGCTAATTAGAATATTATTATTGCTGTTTGACATACATTACACACGTATAGAACACATGCAATATGCCCTAACTTGAATGCATAGTCTGTTGGATCTGCAGAAGTAATTCATTGGGCTCTTGTCACTGCGGAAGGTGCAGAAACAATCTGCTCACCAAAGATTCTTTATCCAGACATGCTTATGCCATCAAAACTAAGAAGATTAATTAGTTCCTCATTAGATGCCCATCACATAGTGCACGGGTGCTGCTGATGTCCCTTAATGATCAGCAAACATGTTGAAACATGTTGATGTTGTCACTGCTAGCATAATTTTAACTCCTAAGCATTGTTTTAAATGCATCCAGGAGAACCAGAATCCAGACTTTAATTACTTTTTTTAATTTTCAAACTAGTGTAATGAATTCATTTATTTATTTTATTCAACAAAATTAAATGCAGTGGTAACCATAAAGGGTTTCAATATGCTTAATTGAACATCTACAAAGATAATTGCATGTTTAAATATAATACCTTTAACTGATAAAGAAAATAGTAGGTAATACTTTTTGTTGTAATAACCTTAACTTTTCTGATTTTGATTTTAATGCAATGAAGTGCACCATTGTAAAGCTGTGAGACATATACAAATAAACTTGAATTGAATTCAGTTTAAACAGAAACCATTTATGTCATGCTGTTCATAAGCAACAGTAAAAACAGGGTTCAAAGTGGTTTCGTTAGTTCTGTATTAACTACAAAATTATAAATAAATAAACAACAAACAAACAAACAAACAGACAGACAGACAGACAGACTGACAGACAGAAAGACAGACTAACAGACAGACAGACAGACAGACAGACAGACAGACAAATAAATGAATAAATAATTAATTTATTTTCCTTTGACTTACTGTAGTCCTTTTTTTTTGCCTCCTTTTTAAAATTGTACATTTACATACTACTGAACTCATACGAAATCATTAGCCACTAAACAAATAGCGCCTGTGTGAACTGTGGGGGAAAGTGGAGCACCCAGAGGAAACTCTCACCAACATAGAGAAAATCAGCGACCTTCTTGCTGTGACGTGACAGTGTTAACTCCTGAGCCACCATGCTGCCCTCTTAATGTATATTCTAAACATATATAATTATGGTTTATAATTTCTCTATAATGTAAAACAATGCTACACACACTAATATTCCTCATTCCAACTATTTTCTATCAAAATGCACTAAAATAATGAATATAATATCATGAATATGCAATTAATCCACTAATATGCAATTAATCTTAGTGGACTAAGAAAGTCTTTTTTTATGGACAGGCCTAGCTACAATAAAAGTCAGCAGTAGCACTTCATAATATCACAGACTTTGTTGTATTCTGGAGCAGCCTTTGTGAATGTAAGTGATTTCTAACAAACTTGAAACTTTTTTTTGAAGTTCGGATGAACCTTTCATTTAGAAAGAATGGAGAAAAGAAAAGTTTCTGAATCAAATGGCGACATTTCAAGGTCTTGCATTTGGCCGCAAAAATCCTTGAAAGTGGTTCTTATCCAAAGATAAAGAAAAAGAAAGAGCTAAATAAAGACAAAAAGGTTGTGGAAAGAAAAGGGCACAGAGGGGAGACACAAATGCATTGTAGCGCTTAACTGCACTTTTTATTCAGAAGGGGTTTTTAGCACTGGCTCTCAATTCACCTGTTTCCAAATAATTGAGAAGGGAAAAATGAAGATTAACTCTCCTAGCTGTGAACAAGAGCGGTTTTACCCTCTACTACACAAAGAAATGGCTGAGGAGAAAAAAGATGAGAGGGTTTGTAGCATTGTCCTGAGCCACTTAAATCTTATTTCCAATTCACTAACTGTGTTATTTGACTTTGCAAGTGAGTTGGTATGTGTTGCAGGACATAATCATAGGCATAGCAAGTTCTCGGGCAGCCCTTTCCATGCATGTATTAGCCTCAGCTTGTGACCTAACGCTAAGTGGGTGGTTCGGCCCACAAGAAAATATGGACTGAAAGAGAGGAGGAGAAAAAGAAAAACAGTGAATAGCATTAACCATTGCTTGAAGTTCACAACGGATTTTTGAATTGCCCTCTGTGTGTAAATTCAGCAAGGGGAAAATTCAAAAACCAGAAAAAAAAAATCATGTTTAAAGAGGAACGGGGTGCTGCAAAAGAAGTTAACGGAGCCTGGCAGGGTTCAGTCTGTGGCTATGGACATGCAAACATGGTGTTTTCATTTTAAACATTTACAAATGGACCTCTTAAATGATGGCCTGGAGTTACACAGCAATATCAAATTATGGCTGCAAGAGAGGCAATGTTTTTAAGGACCTGGAAAATCAAATAAAATGGCTCAGTGATTGGCTCAAAACACACAACCAATTCTCCCCACTTATCTTAAGCAGTAAATCCACAATTTATGAGCTCATATGTCAATTTATGTACCTCTGAGAGAACAAATATGATTTATTGGCCTCCGTTCCATGCCAGAGTGATAAACCAGCAAAAGGTGATGGGGAATATAGCTCACGCTGTATGTCTGAGTCGTAAACAGAGTGAAGAAACTCTTAAAGAACCAGCAAACTAAATGTAATGCAGCTTAAAATGCTGCTTCAATCAATAAAGTGCTTATATGATTATATGATTTTTTTTATTTATTTAGTTTTTTTTCAGGGGGACGTGTAGCATGTCTGTTTTAGTTTGTGAATATAAAACATAGACATATTTTATCTTTAAGGTCCCAATAATATAAACAGAAATATATTATTTCAGAAAATCCTTGCCAAGATGACCAAAAAAAAAAAAAAGTTTAATGTACAGGTTAATTTTAAGATAGTGTGACATACTGTAAATTACAACACACAAAACAAACATTATATATTACCATAAAACAACACAGGAGCAATACACCAACCTCATAAATAAAACAACAAGATTTAATCCATTCATGTTGAGATATATGTTTTTAAGTGAAGTTTATTTATTAAAAAAATAATAAAAAAATCAAGAGGATCACATCCTTATGATTGTTCACAGCTGTTCCAGCTTTAGCTCATGACCAATTATCCAATCAGTTGATTCCTAACTCACTATAAATAACCAGAGTTTTCTTATCTCAATATCTTCATCCTAAAGAACCCGCCCCACCCAACCCTACTTTCCCTCCTTTCAAAAGGGTGACATGGTGGCCAGTGATTAGCATTGTTGCCTCAAAGCAAGAAGGCTCCTGGTTTAATTCCCTTCTTAACCAGGCGGTATTTTTGTGCAGAATTTTGCTTGTTCTCCCTGTGCTTGGGTGGGTTTTTCCCAAGTCATCCGGTTTCCTCCCAGAGTCTGAAAAAGAAGCAATCTTAACAATTATTTTTTTATAGTCAAGCTCTAAGTACACCTCTTCTCAGCCAATCAAATCTGATACTTAGCTAGAATAAGCAAGGGTTCAAACTCCCCTCTCGCCCTGAAACTGAAGGGAGCCCAGGACTCGAGATTCTCATAAGCTCAGGGCTCTCTCCCGTGACAGCATGCCAAACAAGCTTTATGATCAATCATCAGCTAAGTGTGAACTCTTGAAATCGTTCAAAGAAGAAATTTGTTCTAGTGGAGGATCAATCTGAAAGTTTCACCCACCTCAGAGCATAGTAAGAGAAAGCAGAATTTCCATGTTCTGAATGGACTCCAGTCACTTCCAATTGAATCACAATTGAATGGTGGAATAGTAGCGGGAAAATAACTAGAAATATAGTTTAAAAGTATACCCACAATGCTTTTACAATCAACAACATCATATGTGATTTCCTTCTTTTATATAAGGACCAACATACATTATTAGGCAGCAAGTATTGTTGGATATGCAAGCAAACATTAAATATAAAATCCAAAACAGTTTGAAAAACATTATCCAACCATTTTAGGAAATACAAGGAAGCATGCTAGTAGAGAATATTACCATAATCTAAAAAAGTTACACAATGTCAAACGATGTTAATCTGCTGGCTAAATTAAACATGGGCTCTTAGCATGCACTGGGATGGTTTGCTATCGAGTGTGACAGGGCTAGGATTAGAATCACAACCCATAAGTCCGAGGTCATGATGCACCACTGTAAAAAAGTGGTTGGCCATCTCCAGGTTACAGGAAAGTCCTTACCCCAAGTGGAGGAGTTCAAGTATCTTGGGGTTTTGTTTACTAGTGAGTGAAGGATGGAACGTGAGATTGACAGGCGGATTGGTGCAGCGGCAGCATTAATGCGGTTGATGTACTGGTCCGTTGTGGTAAAGAAGGAGCTGAGCCAAAAGGCAAAGCTCTCGATTTACCAGTCAATCTAGATTCCTACTCCCACCTATGGTCATGAGCTTTGGGTCATGACCAAAAACACAAGATCTCGGATACAATCGGCCAAAATAAGTTTCCTTTGCAGGGTGGCAGGGCGCACCCTTATAGATAAGATGAGGAGATGGAGGAAGTGTCTGGGGTTCTCTCATGAGACTGTGGCCCCCATGACCTGGCCCCAGAAAAGAGTATGAAAATGAATGAATGAATGAATAATCTAATAAAAATTTAAAGTTACAAGTTAAAAGCTCTTTTTTTTTGTTAGTTTTCTTTTTTCTTTTTTTTTTTCTAAAATAAAAACAGAAAAAAATCTTCTTGGTTCAAATATTTTCACCAAACAATCAATATGAACATCAAATGCCAACTTCTCATCAAGCCATATTCCTAAATACTTTTAAGCAGTTGTTCTTTATTTCTGTTATCCATCAACCATAAAAATGACCACGACAGTGACCTTTAAGTGATGTGTACAAATTATATATATATATATATATATATATATATATATATATATATATATATATATATATATATATATATATATATATATATATATATTAGTTTTGTTTTTAATTACAGTTTTGTTTGTGATTCCAGTTCTAATAATGAAAGCTGAAAAGTATAAAAAGACACCTGAAGGATTGTGATAGCTTGAGATATTGAGCATGCAGCTTAATAAATAATTCTATCATCAACATAAAAAAAAATAAAAATAAAATAAAAATTGCTTTGCATGTTATCCCTTTACCTTTATAAATCATTAATATTATTCATTCATTCATTTTCTTGTCGGCTTTGTCCCTTTATTAGGCTTAGTCCCTGTGGCGGGGTCACCACAGGAGAATGAACCGCCAACTTATCCAGCAAGTTTTTACACAGCGGATGCCCTTCCAGCCGCAACCCATCTCTGGGAAACATCCACACACAAATTCACACACACACACTCATACACTACGGACAATTTACCTACCAAATTCACCTGTACCGCATGTCTTTGGACTGTGGGGGAAACCGGACCACCCGGAGGAAACCCACGCGAAGGCAGGGAGAACTTGCAAACTCCACACAGAAATGCCAACTGAGCTGAGGTTCGAAAAAGCGACCCAGCGACCTTCTTGCTATGAGACAACAGCACTACCTACTTTGCCACTGCCTCGCCCCTAATCATTAATAAAAATAGAAAATAAAAGAAGCAGAGCCAGTCCTTGGGGATTATGCTTCTTGATTGTTACATTGATGAAATATAATTATCTAGCAAGACACATTGAGTTCTACCAAATATATCGTTTTTAAACCAACTCAAGGCCATATTACCAAAGCCTATATTCTTAAGCCTTTGTAATAATAAGGTCCACCATATCAAGCTCTTGTTAGACCAACCAATTAAGCTGCACAATGTTGTCTCTTATCTAAAGCAGAGTCTGACTCATTGGTAGCAAAAGAAGTAGCCATTGTCATTCTATGAATCACTTAGAAATCAAAATGAAATAAATGTAAAATGTTGTATCTAATTAAGTATTATTTCATTTGCTCAAGTATCAAAGATTCAAGGATGTTTGCTAGAACCAGTAGTCTTGAGATACAATCTAAAAAATAAAAGGTATAGGATTTGTCACTATGGTAATACCTTTTCAAAAAGGTTCATGAAAAGGGTTTATGGTGGTGCCTCAAATGTACATGATAAGTACATTTGGGTACTAATATGTATCATTGATCTGTCAGCATGAAATCTTACACATGTATATCCTTTAAAAAGGTTTAGAGTGTAAGACAATGATTATTCAAATCAGAGTGATCTCCCTTTAACCCAAGGCTGATTTTCAAGGAAAAAAATAACATCAAGGTGAATGTCAAAATTGTCTTCAATAAGATAGGATCAGTTTTTGCTGAAATTAAATGTACATTGGTATACTGTAAGAAAATTATATAAAATTAGAAAAAAATGGAAACTTTTAATTGTTAATTTCACTCTAAATTAACAATTAAAATTGTGCTGTAAAACTACAGTAGAGTTGCAATTGTTAAATTGCAGTGCACTTGTAACTTTTACAGGATTACAGGCAACCAAAACTGCCAGTAATACTGTACATTTTATAGCAGTCTTTTACAGCATACAGTTTAACTTATGTAACTGATTTGCATGAATCTGTAACACATTTTTGCATACAGTTTCCATTAGCTTTCTATAAACAATACCTAAATCCACCCATACTCTCAAACACTGCAGTTGGTTTGTTTTGTCAAAATTAAAAAGAGAAAGATGATTTAGTGTTGGACCAAAATAGTTATTGTTGTCTATATTATGCAAATTCATCTAAACTCAATGAAGCTGTTAAACTAATTTATAAAGAGAAAATATTTACAGACTTCAGTTACTGAGTACAAGTGCATTCAACAAAACGATTTTAGTGATTTCAGCAGTGACTATGATCTTTGGCCACTGTGTTCCGATTCAACAGAAACATGTGGATCTGGATTTCATTTCTGATTTCCGCATAATTTTCAACAATGTGTTCTATGTGTTCACTAGAAAAACTTTAAAAACGTAAAAAATATAGAATAAAAGTATTATGACATAAATTAGAAAGCTTCTAAAAGTAAAATTCAGATATGCTGTCACTCTGTAATCAGTCGGCAAGGAAAACATTTTTTTTATAGAGCATACTTTTACACAACAGTAGTTAATACAAAGTACTTTACAATAAATGTTTAATGAATAAAATAAATTAAAATTTGTATAAAAAATATAAGAAAAGGAAAAATAGGTAGCACTTTATTTTGATGGTCCACATGAGTATTAGTAGACTGTCTGCTTAAAATCTGTTGACATGCTTCTTCAGTTAAATAACTGACTATAAGAAACTTTGCAAGTACATGTCAACTAACACTGACCCTAACCCCAACTCAACCTAACAGTCAGTTTATAATCTATAATATATAAGTATATAATTTATAATGAGAATTAGTTGGCATGTAGATGCAATGTAAATTAAATTCAACAAACGGATCATCAAAATAAAGTGTAACCGAAAAATATATATGTGACATCTGAAATACAGAAATGAAATAACACACATGCACCACTCAAAGGCAAGAGGGTAAAAATAAGTCTTTAAACTAGATTTAAAAACATCCAACGATGGAGAAAACCTGATGTTCAGAGGAAGACTGTTCCAGAGTCTTGAGGCCTCAACACAGAAAGTTTAATCACCCAGCTTTCCAATAAAACAATTATCATTCACAAACACATTAGGCTGTCTAACCAATCAGAGTAGAATATGCTATTGGAATGAGTGGTTTAAAAAATATAGAAGCTTTAAGATTTAGAAGATTTAAATTAACAGTTTGAATTGTTTGAGACTCATTAAATAATTAGGAAAGGTGAAAGGTAGACTATGAGTGAAGTTTTTGGACCATAAGAGCAAATCTATTTTTTATAATCCTCCAAAACAAATCAGGAGATTGTTAGACCAACGGTAAATCAAAACAGTAAAGCAGGCAAAATACATACAAGTAATATCAAAAAACCTAGCAATGTAGAAAGCTAAGGACAATTCCCACTGTCCTGTGAGGGGGAGGATAAAAAAATAAATAAAATCTTTAGAAAAAAAGAAGTGATGATGCCAAGATTGGAAGATTAATTCTGTGGAATGGCTATGAGAAACACTGGCAGTGCCTTGCAGGTCAGTTCTGTCGGCTCTTGGCAGAAGTTTTTGCTCTGTGTTTTGAAGGGAGATCGTTTTACATTCTACCTCAGCCCGCTGGGACACACCATTTCCCCTTTCCCACTGTAACACCAACGTACCTTCCCCATGTATTTATATCTTTGATCTAAGATATATTGCTGACAAGCAAACGTAAACATGCAATTTGCTGAATAAAGTTATAACTTCCTGCTGTTAAGATTTACCAGTATTAGGGTCATTGGAGAATATCCATAACCTGAGATCTGCTTTAAGTCTGCTTTAGAGAATAAATAAAATACAATCCTACTTTTTGTAAGAATACAACAGTAGACAGACACGATGGATAGAAAGACTTACAAACAGTATGTCTAATCAGATACTGAGGTGTTTTCTTTCTTTTTTTAACATATGTGATTAAAGAATAAAACTCAACATTCTGTAGCCCAGTTAGATTATCAGTCCATGCTGCCTACCAGTGATTCGGGCATATCAGATTTATTCAGTTTGTTCATACTGTAGTAAGTGTATTCTCATGTGATTGTACATGTTTGATCAACTTGATAAGTGACAGCTGTCAACCGCATGTTCATCATTACACATGTCTAGCATCTAGACCCCTCCGATCAGGTCATAAGGTCTCACATAACTGAAAACAAAGACTAAACAAGGGCTACTCAAGATGAGAGAGCTGCACACACCACACATCTATATCTGTACTGGAGAGAGAGCAAACACAGCAGGTGGCATTAACTTTTCATAGAAACTATATGGTGAACCTATCACAGGATGTGGATGTATATACACCTGAAGTACACAGAGGAGGAAATATTTATACATTCAGTGTCAGCATCAACTTTTTTTCATGGCATTCATATTGATCGCCATGCATTAACTTTTAGAGAAACTGTTTTGGTTGTCAAACAAATAAAGCTGAAGGCTATTTGTAGCTGCATTAAGGTCAGGGACAAAAACACAAACACAAAACCTTATTGTCAGACTTGCAATTTTGCTTGCATAACAGCATGATAAATACTCCTTATAAAGAGACATAATAATAATAATAATAATAATAATAATTATTATTATTATTATTGTTATTAGTATTATTATTATTTTACACTGACCTTGTTCAGCTCCAAGACAGCCTGATGTACAAGTGACTTTTTTATTTCACTTTATTAAAACTTGAGATTCTAAATCCATGGTTAGACTTTAATGGTATAAATTCAGAATTCAACACATGACTAAGGCTTGAAATGATGTTCCTTGCCAGCCTTGTGAGGTTCTTGTAATATGAATGGTTATGAACTTTCGCAAGAGGCTTTTCTACTATCTTTGAACAGATTTTAATCTGGTTCATCATTAGTTATATAGTTAACTTTGTAATGGCAAAAAGATACAGTAGGTTAAAGGCAGATTATGTCATTTTTGCTGCTAGAACGTTCATATTCATATATTCGTTTATTCATTCATTTACTTTCAGCTTAGTCCTATTATTAATCCGGGTTTGCCACAGCGGAATGAACCGCCAACTTACCCAGCACGTTGTACACAGTGAATGCCCTTCCATCTGCATCACATCACTGGGAAACATCCACACACACTCATTCACATACACTACGGACAATTTAGCTAACCCAATTCACCTATACCGCATGTCTTTGGACTTGTGTGGGAAACCGGAGCACCCGGAGGAAACCCATGCAAATACAAGGAGAACATACAAACTCCACTCAGAAACACCAACTGACCCAGTCGAGACTCGAACCAGCGACCTTCTTGCTGTGAGGCAAACATGCTACCCACTGTGCCACCACTTCACCTGGTTCATATTCACAACAAACAGATTTGTAGTTTGATGACACAGTGATTGAATATGGAATCATGGGAGTTGTTGTCTTTATTAGATCCTACAGTATGTATAAATTATGTTCATGGATAAGCTAGAGTATTCAAAATGTATTATTATGAAAGCACTGGCACGCTTATTGTCACAGTTAACTGATTCTGGTTCTGTTAGATTGTTAATGTAGCGCTGCTCTGTGTAGTCTTATAAATCACACAACATATTAAATAATTGTATTAATAATAGTATAAAATTGCTATTTCCCTGTTTTCTATAAAACCAAACCAAAAATGGAGAGTCTGTGATGCCATTAGCATGATGACACAGAAGGACGATGCCACTGTTACTAGTTAAAATTGCTTTCTTTTCTGAATTTGAATATTCTTTGAAACATTTGGTATAATGTATTGACATAAGTCAGCGAAAATATAACACTGCAAAAACCTAGACACATTACGGGTGTCAAAGTGACACAATGGGTAGCACAATCACCTCACAGCAAGATGGTTCGCTGGTTCGAGATTACTAGTAGTTTCAAGTAATCGAGTAATTTATTTAAGTTGATTTAATTAGGCTTTTTCAGTGTGTTCTAGTGTTTTATTGTATATTTTAATACAAAAAAAAAAAAAAAAAAAACGTATTGTGCCTATAAAGAGTAAGTGTAAGGTTATGCCTAAGATACTAATAATAATAATTATAAAAGTATTTGTATCAAAGAGATAAAGAAAATAAGATTTAAACAGAAAAAATAAATCATGTCAGGCATTTTTAGAATATTATTTATTGACAATATAAAAGACTCTCCAAAAGTAATCAAGTGTCTTTTAAAATCTTTCACTTTCATTCAAACCACAAGGTTTTACCTATTTGTCAGTTTCATAAAAGTCCATCTATTAGCCCAATGAAGTAATAAACAAGGCGACGCAGTGGCGCAGGTAGTGCTGTCGCCTCACAGCAAGAAGGTCGCTGGTTCAATCCTTGGCTGATTTGACGTTTCTGTGTGGAGTTTGCATGTTCTCCCTGCGTTCACGTGGGTTTCCTCTGCGTGCTCCGCTTTCCCATACAGTCCTAAGACGTGGCACAGGTGAATTGGGTAGGCTAAATTTTCCTACCTGTATGAGTGTGTTTGTGTAAATGTGTGTGTGGATGTTTCCCAGTGATGAGTTGTGGCTGGAAGGGCATCAGCTGCATAAAAAAAGCTAGATAAGTTGGCGGTTCATTCCGCTGTGGAAACCCTGGATTAATAAAGGGACTCAGCCGACAAGAAAATGAATGAATAAATGAAGTAACTAACAAAATGGTCGAAGGTTAAATGTGTGTAAGTCTTTATTGGTGCTTCTAAAAAGAATTCTGTTGTTTGTCAGAATTTTTAATTTTTTTTTCAAGTGACAATCAAATTTAGAATGTATTTTTAATTGTAAGAATGTATCACATTCATCATTTATGACTCAATTTAGAGTTTTTGATTTATATCTGATCCCATACACTTCAGTTATATGTTCATTAAGGACCAAACGCTGTCACAGGATTAAAATCCTCTCACAGATTTGACTTGAGACGCCATTTACAGTGGTGTCTGACGCCATAAAGGACATTCTAAAGTTTATGCAATCAATTAGAAAATGCACTGAAGAACAAAACAAAAAAGTTGCAAAAAAATTGCAAAAAAAAAAAATAAATTAATTTGCAAAAAAAAATAAATAAAAAAAAGCTCCTGGGATGTATTTGGCGGTCTCCATAAATGTATATAGAGGTACGTTTTCAGAATGATCCTGGGTTGGGATTTTCACCTTTCAATGTGAGTCGCACGTCATTAAAAACCATTTTAAATGGCCTCAACACAGATGCTTTTATTTCAGAACACACTTCAGCCGAGTCTGAAAGCTTAAATCTCTTTATATTGTCATGTAGCACAAGTATTTAAGCATGTTTAATAAAAGAGAGAGAGAGAGAGAGAGAGAGAGAGAGAGAGAGAGAGAGAGAGAGAGAGTGCTACATCTGCACACTTAAACAATATAAACTGTTAAACTATTACAATTATCAGGTGCATAAATCATGCCATGAACATTACATTAGGATGCCTACTGGTTTATAAAAGCCTAGATTAAAAGAAGATGGCCAAATGAGAACTTTTCTGTCATAGATTATATCAAAACAACTTGTCAAAAAGAATACAATAAAATTAAACCCTTCGAACAGATTAAATACAGGAATGGAGAAAAGAGTGTTCTTTTATTATCAGCTGTCAGCCAGCACCCACTCTTATTTTCCTGGTCATTGCATCTTTGCCGTGTGCTGTGTAAATGCAAACAATCGGATACGTGTTACTTTTAAAAGATTTAAAAATCAGATACAGTCACAAAAATGACCATCAAGAGCTGCAGTGTAAATGCAGCCTTTAGGGTGAACTATCCCTTTTAAAGGCAACAATCGTAGGAGAACTGTCCAATAATAAATGCAGCAAACTATCTTCATGACACCGAAGTTAAACCTGGGTTTAAAGCTCCGACTCAGTTCCAGCTCTGGAATCTCGATCTCCTCCCAATCCAGCAGCTGCTGCCAGTCAGGGATGAGGGAAGCGCTTGGGTTTGTTGGTTTAGTGAAGCCCACCGACAGACCCCCTCCAGAGACCACAGGTTCTCCCCAGCCCCGCAACAGTCTGATCCACATGGCTGCACAGGCAATCTGTTTTCTATATTACTAGCTGGTATCACTGTACTATGCACTATAAAACAGCAATTGGGCAGGAAATTAAGTTAGGGGATCGGTATTTGGCAGAGGCGAATCAGGCTGTGGTCTTTCCCTCCGCATACAAGGATCATTAAATATCACATAAGTTTGTTGATAAATTTCCATCAGTTCGTGTTTCTCTTTTTTTTTTTTTCTTTTAGTTTTTTTGTCAGCGTGCATGGGAAACAAAACATCCTAATGGGTATTTGAACAGCTTGAGATGTGTCGGACTGGGAGCTCACTTTCCTGTGACAGTAAAGGCTGGCTGAGATTTTAAACCTCTCAGTAGCTAAATATGGAAGTGTCTCACACACACACACACACATTCTCCGTCTTCCTCTTCCCATGGCTTTCCATCCCACAAACAAATACAGGACAAACTCTCAGCCTAACTAAGCTTCTTTGGATTAACAGATGTGGAGTGTCTTTCTCTCTCGCTCTCTCTCTCTCCCCCTCACTTCCTGCTTCTTCTTCCCATCTCCCACTCTCCCTCTCCGGCATTTGTTTTTGCTCCATCACCTCCTTTAGTTCCAGTGGAGATATAGCAGAAGAGAGAGAGACAGTTTTTCTACTGGAAAGAGAAACAGGGAGTGGAGACTCTGTGGTTTGCATGTGCTGTAAGTCGAATGAGTGACAGCGTGAGGTTCGGAAGAGACTGGGTTTGTTCGCCTCAATTCAACACACAGTTCACATCTCCAAGTGTTCGTGTCAGATTGAGGAGCCGCTTCCTCGGCTATAAGCAGCTGACAGTCGCTTTTCAGCACGCCGCTCATTATTTCTGCTGTATGGAGCAAGTCATATTGTTCAGCTTCATTTGTTAGACAAACAAAACGTGTGTTTAAAAATGAAACGCCGCTTGGTGTAAATTTTCTGATTTTGATCATCACACAAGGTGATGTTTTTTTTTTTTTTTTTTTTGTACTATTATTGGGAAAGAGCTTCATAGTTGCATATATTTACATACAGACTGCACTTTTGTTATAGCTCATCTTATAAAATATTAAAATTGGAGACCTTCCATAGAGAATGACAGCGAGGAATGTCTGTCCTCATCATTCTAGATAGTTTCTAATATAATTGTTCATATTACTATATCTTATTTTACATATTTACAGTGTGTCTATATAGCTAATTATTCATCTTGTTTGGTCAGTATTGAGATTATTTTGTTACTATATAAAGTATTAAGCCTTAACTAATATTTACTTCTACTGAAATTAATTATTTGTTACTTATTGTGTAAACACGTCTCTACACTGTACTTATGATCAGTGTTGTGAGTAATGCATGTGATATTTGAGTTACTTTTTCAAAAAATGTAATGCGAGTTACTTTTTAGTATTTAATTCGCTTATAAAAAATATCTGAATTAAAATGATTAAAGTCGTGTTAAATCCCACACGCAATGATAGTATGCTGGAACAGACAGACACCAAGATAGCAGACACATCAATAGACTGTGAGTTTACTTCAATAATAAGACAAAAAGTGCAAAGTAGCAAACATATTGCTTTACACTTTCATTAACACGTATGTGACAAAGAGCTCGAGGGTCAGAAGTACTCAGAAGACAAGATTATTCTACATTATTATTATTATTATTATTATTATTATTATTATTATTATTATTATTATTATTATTATTAATTTTAAATTATAGAAATTGAATGTACAATGACAGACTTTAAATTACAGAAATTTACTGTACAATAAAACGATAATTTACAGAAATTTACTGTAAAAAACAGACATAAAATTACAGAAATTTATCATACAATAACAGACGTTAAATTACAGACATGTATTGTACAATAACAGACGTTAAATTACAGACATGTATTGTACAATAACAGACTCTAAACTACAGAAATTTACCATACAACAACAGACGATAAATTACAGAAATTTATTGTACAATAACAGATGTTAATTTACAGAAATTTGTTGTACAATAATTGACAGTAAATTACAGAAATTTACTGTAAAATAACAGACGTTGAATTACTGACACTTACTATAAAATAACAGATGTTAAATTACAGAAATATATTGTACAATAACAGACAGTAAATTACAGAAATTACTGTAAAATAACAGAATTTAAATTACTGACATTTACTGTAAAATAACAGACGTTAAATTACAGAAATATATTGTACAATAACAGACAGTAAATTACAGAAATTACAGTAAAATAACAGATTTTAAATAACAGAAATATTACTGAAAATCAAATTTAACGAAATTTCTGTAAAAAACATGTTTTTTATTTATATTTATTTATTTATTTATTTATTTATTTATTTATTTATTTATTTATTTATTTATTTATTTATTTTACAGTGCAGGCTATAAAGGTTGCAGAGCTCCTATATTTAAAATAAATAAATAAAAAATATTGCAAGTTAGGGTTAGGGTTACATATCAAGCCTCAGCCAGGTCAAAAAAAGTAACGCAGAAGTAACTCAATATCCCTAACCCACCTCAAAAGAAAAATTGGTGTTAGACACAGTAAATACATGCAGTAAGGATGTTTCCATTCACCTGTCAGTTTAAAGATGTAAGCCTTTTTTCATTTTAATACAAACATTCAAACTACAATACTGTTTATTTTATTGCACTTTATTAGTATTTCATTTACAGTAACTTTGTATTGAATATTCTTCAGTAATATGTACTTATTATTCAATTACTAATTATTAATTTTGTTACAATGCACATATTATGCACATACATTTTTTTTTACGATGTGTGAATCCTTTTAAAAAAAGTATCTGCATGTTATTACATCTATTATTAATGTAAATTATATTCATAATTATGCTGTTGACCCTTCATTTACAGCTTGACCCACATTTAAACCCATACCCTCAAATCTGTCCTAGAACATGCAAACTCCACACAGAAATGCCAACTGACCCAGCTGGGACTCGGACCAGCGACATTCTTGCTGTGAATCTACAGTGCCAAACACTGAGCCACCATGACACTCAAATTGGACTTTCTAGCTCATTTTAAATAAGTATTTGAACAATCATAATAATCAGCATGTTTTCTCTACACTTGATATTTTAAAATGAAATGTCTAATTTGCATATTTAAACATATATTGTAATACAAAAAGTGTGCAATTTCTAGTGTAATCAATCAAACTGGGAAGTACTGACTATTGGTTCATTTGTTTTACCCTGCTCAACTGTGTCTTGTCTTTATAGACACCATCCATTTTAAAGGAAGACAAGGAATAATCAATCATAGCTAGTCACCAACATCACTAATTGTTCATATTAATTAGGCTAATTAGCATATATCTTTCACTTGTATTGGGATCAAATGATGTTAAACGCAACAAGCAGACATAAATATTTAATTCCACACCAGTCTGGAATTAAAACACAAAATGGCCCAAGTAAAATATTGTTTCTTTTCTTATCTTCTTAATCATAAAGCTAATTACCATCATAATAATTAACCTCAAATTTGGTTTAATTTTTAGGCTGTTTAAATTTGTCTGACTCTAATTATAAAAGTAATAAAATGGCCTAGATCTTCAATTCACAGAAGACAGAAATGAGTTCATTCCTAGCAATGTCAAGTAAAATACTTTCTACGTAATGAAGATTCTATCTTAGAGTATCAAATATGTAACTGCATCTTTTTATTTTTACATGTACTCTACAATTGCACTGTGTATTTGACACATATCAAACAACATCACAATCATACCACAAATGTAAATTCAGACTAAAAATCTGTAAAATCTGTCTATTTTTATTTTAATCACAACTACAGCCACAACAGTGTTACTTTATCACTATGTATCATTTAAATATTGTTGTCATTTTATATTAGTATTTTTGAACGAATTCATGTAGTTTATTTATTTATTTTTATATTATAGTACTTATCTCGAACTATTATATATTTAATATGTTCAAATCAGTAGGGGATAATGAACGGGGATGCACAGCGGAGTGTGGTCGCCTCCACAAAGTGATTGTCCCTTAATCCATGGTCCTTTGCCAATAGGCCAAAGTTTAAACTAGTCTTGCTCTTTGCAGCGTAATAATTGTCACAATTTTTGTCAGTTTTGACATGTTACAGTAGGTTTTCTAGTTCCTCCACTGAATTAGCATTAAAAAGCAGACAGTGAGATCGAATGAGAGATCATTTTAACTGCTAACGCTATTAAGATGCTATTTCTCCAATATAATCTCAGGTGGACAAATTCCAGTCACATTCCTACACTCTAAAAAACGTTGAGTTATTTATTTAACCCAATAGTTGAGTTTAACATATTTGGTGCTTTGTTTGGTTATTTTTAAACTTTATTACTTTATTTAATAATAGCTCAACCAGTTGAGTTAAATATTTGGTGCATTGTTGGGTTATTTTTAACCTTCATTTGGTTATTAAAAAAAAAAAAAAACCTCAACCAGTTGGGTAAAAATTTAAATTTCAACAGTCCACTGATTTAATTGACATAGAACAGCTGTATTAATATGTGTATTGTTGTTTTTGCGTTATACAGTTTATTTAAGCTATCACACAAAAATACTGTTGTTATTGTTTATCAAATCAATTCACTTTTATTGTCACATCATCAGCAGCATGTGTGCTATAATGAGTGAAAAGCTTAGGTGCTGGCTCCTCTAATTTGTTTATCAAATTACCTCTCTGTGTCATGTTTTTTTTATATTCGTTTCAACATCCAAGGCCATCTTTTAGAAGCATTTGGATGTGGTTAAAATGTATTGTAAATTGTGGACACTGAGTAAAGCTTGCTGCATCTGCTGGACAGCCTCTAAAGCACACAGAGCTCCATATTCCATATTCTAAATATTACACTCCAAAGAGCAAAACTAGTTTAAACTCAGACCTACCTTAGCAAATGACCATTTAATAATCAAAGGCTTACTATGCATTAAAGGATTTTAATGCACTTCGTGATGACGTCCACACTCCACTGCTTATTGTGCGGTCCTTTGCCTCCACATCATGCATTAAAATTATAATTTTTTTACTTTTTTTTTTTTTTTTTTTAACAAATCATCTACATAATCAGCATTTATTGAAAAAAAAAATCTACATTTATGTTTTGAAAAAAATAACAATCTCATCCTACATCTCTAAAGTGCTGTAGAGAGTGATTTATTGTTTGTTTTTATGATTACTTTTTAAGTTTTTTTTAAGATTTTAAGGTTCCGACCTTTGCTTTATTGTGTAAAGTACTGATGACATTTCTTCTATTTTTATTAAGCTTTTACAGCTTTAATTGCAAATTCAGAGAAGTTAAAAAAGTAATTCATTCATTCATTCATTCATTCATTCATTTATTTATTTATTTATTTATTATTATTATTTGTATGACATGGATATCACAATTACACTGGTCCACACGTGTTTTAGCAAACTTGCTATTTCTCAACATCTGTCCACAGGATGCTTGACAAAACTTCCTAAATGGAAACATAAAAAAATACATTTACACAACATTATATTTCTTTACATAAAATTGCTGAAGGCAAAAGCAAAGGCGACATGATCCAACAAACTAATAGTAGACTATTTGTGCAAACACTGTTGTTTTGTTTTTTTACCTACTTTTTAAGAACACTACAAAAAATATTTATATTACTTTCGGATTTTGAGCTAACAGATTAATCATTCCACAGTTTGGCTCCCTTTACAAATAAAACAGATTGAACAAAAAGAGATGTTAAACTTTTGCACTAGACAGTCACCATAAGCACCATTGCCCGTGTGGCTCTGTAAGAGGTTTGACGCCAACTGATTAGTTCAGAAAACAGGACTGGAACATAATTATTTAAATAAAAAAAAAATAAATAAAATAAAAAAATAAAAAAAAACTTTTAGAAAATTACATTTAATAAAACTATCAAAACTGAAAAAGACTATGTTTACATAAAACTTCACGATGATGCCATTGCATAAGCTTTAAGTCCATATTTTATCTGCTTGTTTATATATTGAGTCAATAGACTTCAGTGTAGTTAAAGAGGCTTGTGATAATTATGTACTGAAATGTGTCAAGTGAGAGAATATCAGTGTGTGCATGAATACTTTTGAAGTTTTAAATGTTAAAAACCCTCCAATAAAACAAAAACAGAGTCAATGAATGAGTGAAATTATTAGTTAATGATAAAATGAATGAATGTATGAGTCAATAAATGAATGAATGACTGTGTATTGTGTGAATAAATTAATGACTCAGTGAATAATTGAATGAATGATGAATGAATGAATGAGTCAATGAATGAGTCAATAAATAATGAAATAGTTAATTAATGATTTAATAAATTAATGAATGAGTCAACAAATGAATGAATGAATGAATGAATGAATAAATGAATGAATGAATGAATGAATGAATGAATGAATGTGTCAATGAATAAATTAATGACTCAGTAAATGAATGAATAAATGTATGAATGAATGAATGGATAAATGAAAGAATGAAAGAACGAATAAATGAGTCAATAAATGAATGAATGAATGCATGAATGAATGAATATGTTAATGAATAAATTATTGACTCAGTGAATGAATTATTGAATGAAAAAATGAATGTGTCAATGAATAAATTAATGACTGAATGAATGAATGAATGAATGAATGAATGAATGAATCAATCAATCAATCAATCAATCAATCAATCAATCAATCAATCAACCAATCAATCAATGAGTAAATGAATGAATGAAATAATTAATTAATGATTCAATGAATGAATGACTGAGTCAATGTATGAATAACTGAATATGTCAATGAATGAATTAATGAATCAGTAAATGAATGAATGAATGAATGAATTAATTAATGAATGAATGAACGAATGAATGATTGAATGAGTCAATGAATGAATAAAATAATTAATTAATGATTTAATGATTCATGAATGAGTCAATGAATAAATAAAATAATTAATGATTCAACAAATGAATGAATGAATGAATGAATGAATGAATGAATGAATGAATGAATGAATGAATGAATGAATGAATGAATGTGTCAATTAATAAATTAATTACTCAGTGAATGGATGAATGAGTGAATGAATGAGTTAATGATTGAATGAATGAATTAATTAATCAATGTACATGAAAGTACTTTAACAGGAAAACAACAACTACAACAACAATAACAACATTTAAAATATTTTTTAAACGTATTTCCTTTATGTCTGGCCTAACATTAGGGTTGAGTAAACGATGACAGAAAAAAAAAATGTATGGGTGAACTATCCCTTTGCAGAAGAAAAAAATGTGTTAAAGTGGAACTACTCCACCTTGACAATGTGTAAAAAAGAGGGTAAAGCCAAATGTGTGCTGCTCATTTCCTTCCAGCCACAAACACACAGACACACATACACACACTCGCATCTTCACGTCCACAGCCGCCCCGTTAGAGGCCAGGATAGTGCACGCAGGTGGCTGAGATAAGCAAGCAAACAGGGGATAAATCCCAGCAGAAGCAGGGTCTTGATGGACAGACAGGCCACCATTAACAATGCCTGGGATTGTGAGAACAGTACACTGATGGAGAGATACCCTGGCATTTGGCAGCCGTGAGAAGTGGCCCTTAAAGATTTCACACTTCCAATTTCTGTGAATTATCAGCCATCTTGGAGCTGTCAGTCAGGCTGTCTCTGGTTAGAGATGCTCAGGCCAGGTCAGGCTCGGTCAGCTTATTGACAAAGCAATCCGGAGGTGATGTACCTCAGCCTGATAAAGCATTAGAGCAAAGGGCCGCGACAAGACACTACAGCAGCAAAGTAATGGCCTGCTGGAGCAGCGCACGCCATGACAGACTTAATTATGACTGACTGTATGTGGAGAAAGTGGGCTGGATGAATGCAGGAGAGACAAGAGTCAAGGTGCAGTTTAAAAGCATTGTTACTTGATGGAACACATTTGTATTTGAGTTGACATGGTATCATTGTGTTTTTGTTTGTGTCTATGATTTCCAAGGCAAATAGGGTTGACAATCTTAAAAAAATAAACAGTATGGTTCTATAACTTCGATTTGATAATAATTGTATTAGTAGTAGTAGTATCATAATTGGAAAATATTTGTAATCATATTTAAGAACTTACATTACTTACATTAATCAATACAGGTTTACAGAGACAAAAGTGCATTTCTTTCAAAAAAAAAAAATAAAATTAAAAAAATAAATAAAATAAAAAAATAAATATTATAAATATAATTAAAAATATATTAATTATAAACATATATAAATATATATGTATGTATATATATATATATATATATATATATATATATATATATATATATATATATATATATATATATATATATATATATATATATATATATATATATATATATACAAATCCTTAAATATAAAAGTCATTAAATTGAAGTTTAAGAATATATATATATACATGCAGTACTTTTTATGGAACAGAATTGTACCACACATTTGTACCATTGCAGTTTGTACCTTTAAGGACATGATTTGTACCAGGGTAAACCAAAATTTACATTTGGTTTTTAAAACCTGCAGATACAATAATGTACCTTCATCAAGGATACAAATGTGATCCATGTAACTACCACACTTTTAGAACTAAAGGTACGCGAGCTGTCTCTCGGGTGGTACCTTTTCATAAGGCACACATTTGTACAGGAAGGCTCCATATTGGTTCCTCAAAAGTATATATTAGTACCTACAATTTTAAGAGGAATACGTTTGTACTTTTTAGGTACCAATATGTACTTATGAGGTATCAATATGAACATTTTAGGCACACATTTGGAAGAATACTTAAAATAGGCAACTATATTTATGAATAAACTGCTTAGTTGCAATCTAAACAACTACATTCTCATCGAAAAAGTCTCAAAAGATGATGATGTCTAACTGTAGAGTGTTGTATGCTTGTCGCTGTATGTGGGCGGAGTAATACACAAGGGTGAAGGGTTGTACAAGTGCTGTTATTTGCAGAATATTGCACGGCTATTAGCCAATTAGATTGGCATAATCTAATTGTATCATTATATATATATAAATATATATATATATATATATATATATATATATATATATATATATATATATATATATATATATATATATATATATATGCAGTTTTTGTTTAAAAGTCAATAAGGTCAGGAATCAACAGCTTTCTGACAAAAAATGCTTAACTATCTCAACTGGCTCAACATATTTCAAATTGATTTTATTTCTTTGTTGTGCTGCTAATGTATTAATACAAAAGTAACAAATAAATAGATAAATAAAAAAATATATATAGCTTAAATAAATAAATAAAATAATTAAATAACTTTAAAAAATTAAATAACTTAATTACATGAATAAATGAATTTGTATAGTATAAAAAGCAGTGGTATTGACTTGTTAAACCTAAAATCTACACTGTAAATATATATATATATATATATATATATATATATATATATATATATATATATATATATATATATATATATATACATACATACATACATTTCCTTGTCAGCTTAGTCCCTTTATTAATCTGGGGTTGTCACAGCGGAATGAACTGTCACCTTATTCAGCAAGTTTTTACGCAGCAGATGCCCTTCCAGCCGCAACCCATCTCTGGGAAACATCCACACACACATTCACACACATAAACTCATACACTACGGACAATTCAGCCTACCCAATTCACCTGTACTGCATGTTTTTGGACTGTGGGGGAAACCGGAGCACCAGGAGGAAACCCACGCGAACGCAGGGAGAACACGCAAACTCCACACAGAAACGCCAACTGAGCCGAGGCTCGAACCAGCGACCTTCTTGCTCTGAGGCGACAGCACGACCTACTGCGCCACTACTTCGCTCATATATATATATATATATATATATATATATATATATATAACAATCTACATCTCTTTATGCATTCAAAAGTGTAATAAAATGGACAACACCCATGAATCGCTCAGTTTCAGAAATATGTTGATCAATTTTTAGCAGCTGCCAAGCTAGTTTGAGAGTGTTCAAAAAGACAGAACTAAACTGTCAAACTGACCTAACTTTATGCTGATTATTCATGCTTTGATGATTGTAGGTTCAGTTGGAAACTATCCTTACAGTAAAAGCCTTGCACAATAAATTCTGTATTGAAACTTTGCTTGTATTTATAACAAAAATGCATCAACTAAAAAAGAAAAGAAAACTCATGTCAAACTCATGGATGAAATAAAGGGTTCTGACCTTTTTCTTAAGTAACCAGGCAGTGTTTGTCTCATTCTTTTGTTCTTTTTTTCCCACAGTCTCTTTTCTATCCATCTTATTCTCTTTGCTCCTTCATATGTTCTCATTTGCGTACTTAGGAGTCTTTTTTTCTATATTTTCTTCTCTCTGAGGGCCCTAATAGTCTCTCCTCACCTGCTTGACATGTTCTTTGGTTTTGAAAAAAAGGGAATTAATTTCTGTGTGTGTCCTGCTTCAGTGACTCGCAGCTCTCTTTTCATTTCTCTCTCTCTCACTCATTTCATCTTCACTTCTCTTCTTGCCACATTCTGCCCTTCAGGTCTGCAATAGATCAAGATTAGACCTTCCTTGATTTTTTATTTTTTATTTTACAAGTGAAGTATAGCTCAACAGTGTGCATCAAGAGACATTTGTGATGGGACTTTATTGTAATTGCTGGTTTAGTTCACTGAGAGAGAAGTAAATGTTATGTTATATGATAAAAAATGTTAAGTTTGGTCTTATTTTACTGATTGCCGTATGCAGATTTTTGTATACATAATGCAGTGTTTAAATAAATGCATTTCCAGTATCTTGTATCACCCTGAATAATTGTAGCACTCCAGCATAACCGGGGCACTCGCAGGAAACCCACACCAACACGGGGAGAACATGCAAACTCCACACATAAATGACAAATGACCCAGCCGAGGCTTGAACCTTCTTGCTGTGAGACAACAGCAATACCCACTGCACCCTCACACCGCCCAAGCTTGAACATGTTTTGTTATATATTTATGACAATAACTTCTAATAAATAAATAAATAAATTCATGTTTCTTGATCCTCCTGATCCTCATCATCATTTTATGATTCATTTGAACAGAATTGCTACACCAAACCTATCAATTTTCTTAGCCCACCCAACACTACATTATACTTTTACCATTTTTCCTCAGTTGCTTTGTCACATTTTTTTTTAAACTTCTAAACTCTTCTAAACTGAAGAGAAGGAGAATACTTTTAAGTATAAAAAAGTCAAAGCATAAGCATTCTCTAAACTGTGAGTCCAAACATCCAAATAATTTGCTGGAACTTCAGACTTACTGGAACTTTATTGCATGTCTGTAAAAGGTTACTCATCCAAAACATTTCATTCATGCATGAAAACCTAGTTATCATGTCTGCAATTTGGTCAACGCTACCAAACTAGGATTTTTGTCATTATGTGAGCTGCACTGCTCAAAAGGTAAAGTTTATTTTGTTGTTGTACAATATCAGTCAACCATGGAAATTCATTCATTCATTTTCTTGTCGGCTTAGTCCCTTTATCAAGCCGGGACCGCCTCAGCGGAATGAACCGCCAACTTATCCAGCAAGTTTTTACGCAGCAGATGCCCTTCCAGCCGCAACCTATCTCTGGAAAACAACCATGGACATTTAGGCTTTATTTCAAAAATCTGATATTTGTTGAGTCAATAGTGTATATATATATATATATATATATATATATATATATATATATATATATATATATATATATATATATATATATATATATATATATATATATATACACACTTATATATACTTTATATAATGTTGTCGTGGATGAAAGTGAAGTGTGGGGGTGGGGGATGGTTTGGTTTGAAGTTGTGGTGGGCCCATGTAGTATCTCTACAGGCCCCAAAATGTGGGCCCTTAGAATTTTCCTAATTCACACACCCCACACCCCACAAAACCCACACCCCCACCCCTAGCGGCGCCCGTGCCCATTACATTATGTGTTTTTAACACTTACACTTACTCCAACCATAAACCAACCTTCACTTTTATTCACATCTACAGTACAACTACCCCTACCCTCCATTTGACTGCAGACTTCAGTGAGCCCCATGTGCAATATTGTGGAAGTACCCCATTCACAAAAAGTGGTATATATACAGTTGAAATCAGAATTATTAGCCACTTTTGATTTTTTTTTTCTTTTTTAAATATTTCCCAAATGATGTATAACACATCAAGAAAATTTTCACAGGATATCTGGTAATATATTTTTTTTCTTCTGGAGAAAGTGTTATTTGTTTGATTTATTTACTCCAGAAATTTGCCCCATTTCAGCTATATTTTTTGATAGTCTAGAACAAACTATCATTTTACAATAACTTGCCTAATTACCCTAGCCTGCCTTGTAATCCTAATTAACCTAGTTAAGCCTTTAAATGTCACTTTAGGCTGTATAGAAGTGTCTTGAAAAATACCTAATCAAATATTATTTACTGTCATCATGGCAAAGATAAAATATATCAGTTATTAGAAATGAGTTATTAAAACTTTCATTATATTATGTTTAGAATTTCATTATATTATGTTTAGAAATATTTTGAAAAAATATCTTTTCTCCGTTAAACATAAATTGGGGGTAAAAGTTGGAAAAGTATGGGAAATAAAAAAAGAAAGTAGTGATTTCCAAATTTACTTTGAGTTGTATTTCATTGCAGACAATATGAACACTATATAAGTAATGTTTTGTCTGGTCAACTTCTTTTGATTTGTAAATTTGCATCCTGGGCGAAGCAGTGACACAATAGGTAGTGCTGTCGCCTCACAGCAAGAAGGTTGCTGGGTCACTGGTTCGAACCTTGGCTCAGTTGGCCTTTCTGTGTGGAGTTTGCATGTTCTCCCTGCATTTGCATGGGTTTTCTCCGGATGCTCCGGTTTACCCACAGTCCAAAGACATGCGGTACAGGTGAGTTGGGTAGGCTAAATTGTCCGTAGTGTATGAGTGTGTGTGTGTGTGTGTGTGGATGTTTCCCAGAGATGGGTTGCGGCTTGAAGGGCATCCGCTGCGTAAAAAAAGAAAAAAAAAAAGTTGGGCGGGAGCAGTTGAGGGCTAGTAATCAGCTAAATTGGTGAAATAATGCTATGATCATGTAATGTCAACAGGTGATTGCAATTTGGTACAAAAGCAGCATCAAACAACAAGAACATAAAACATTTGGATATTTCATCCTCAACAGTGCATAACATAATTAAAACATTCAAGGAATAAAGGACAAGGGTGCAAGTCTAAGCTGAGCAACTTAGGCTTATCTGCGCTCGGAGCATCGACCTATCTAGGCTCGTAGGCATGTAGGATGTACCATCACACTGTGGTCAGATAAATCAGTATTTCAGTTTTTTTATTTATTTATTTTATTATTAACATATATTTTTTTAAATGGACACTGAGCTCCAGACCAAAGAAGAAAGGGATCATGCAGACTGTTACCACCAACAAGAGCAAAAGCCAGGGGCTGTCATGATATGGGGTTGTGTCAGTGCCTTTGGCAAAGGTAACTTGCACTTCTGTGATGGCACCATTAACTATGAAAAGTACATAGAGATTTTGAGGCACATTATGCTGGCCTCTTTTTCAGTGAGGCCCATGAATATTTCAACATGACAATGATAAACCACATTGTACACACATTACAAAGTCCTGGGTGCAGAGAAAGAGAAAACGGGTACTTGATTGGCCTGCCTGCAGTCCCAACCTGTCTCCAGTAGAGAATGTGTACTAAATTTTGAAGCCCGAAATGTGACAACGAAGACCCTGTTCTGTTGCACACCTTAAGTCTTATTTTTTTAGGAATCATGGGACAAAAATACTCCAGATACCCTTCATCATTAGTGTCTTTAGTCCCTAAATGCATTTAAGTGTTTTTTTTATTATATATA